>NC_040013.1:2135850-2151135 GCF_000972845.2 Larimichthys crocea
TGATTGATGCTGAGGATGTTTCTTAATACAGTTGGAAAGAAAGAGTACAGTATTTATTTATTTTCTCCTCTTCTTTCTCCTCCTCTTTCTTTCTTATCTCTTACTGTACTACATATTTTTCCTACTTTTGATGTTATATGTTGTGTAATAACCTAATCGCTTACTGTGACTACATCTGATATGGGTTGTCGGGGGGATAGTGGGATTCCAGTTGGGGTTCTCTTTTGTCTTGCCTTTTTTTTGTACTTCACTTTAAAGCAGACACTCTGACGTTATGTGAAATATTGTAGTTTTTGTACTGTCTGCAAAAACTCAATAAAGAAATTGGAAACAATGAATAAATAAATAAATGTTAACAGACTTTGCATTACTCATAAGTCATGTTTAAAATGAACATGCAAGTTTAACATGTTCCATAAAGTTTATTCTGTTATCTGACTTGAGATGTGAAAGAAAGGAAGAACTAGTTTTTAGATTTGTTCACGCCTGATTGGTTTAGATTTGGTTACATTGTAATTGTGGTAATTTTTTAAGATGTTAGTATTGGCCCCTGGGCATCTTCACAATTGTAAAATTAGACCTCTGGTCTAGACTCTATGATGGGAAGTTCGGTTTTTTTAGGGAGCCAGATATTTGACTCAGCCCAAAAAAGAGCTTTCGGCTCTTCGCGTTACCACGTTATACCTTTCATAATTCAGCCAGATTTGCCTGAACTGGTCGTTCATGACCGACACATCCCTACTGACTATCTCCGATGCTGTGTTTTTAATCACCTTACACATCAACACAAAGCCTCAAAAGTGGATTTTTAAATTCCTTTATTCAGATGAACAGACAATACAGGCTCTACATTGTCGTACAAGTTGTTATGATCTGAAGCCGTGCCTGTGAGTGTTACAGTATAATTCATTTAGCATTCTAACATTTAGGAAATTATACTCTTCACACAAATTTGCATTATATAATTGTCGTTAAACTAAAATAGCATGACAGGAAGAGTGACACATCACAAGTCTTCGCAGGGTCACTTCTTTCTTCCACCTCTCTCCTTCAGCGCCAAGTGGATGATCGAACCGTTGTTCCATGTTGTATATAAGCCAGAGAGTTGGAATCCTTGATGAAAATACCCTGAAATGAGCGAAGAAAGACTTGGTCCCATGTCTGTAATTTGACTCATCTGCTTCAGAGCAAATCCACAAAGTAAATCCCCAACAATTAAGTCTAGACCAGGGAAGTCCAAAGTACGGCCCGGGGGTCAATAAAATATTATTTATGGGCTGCTAGGATTGTCAGATGCTGTATGGCTGCCAGATTTGCCTTTTTTGGTTGACATAACTAAGTATTTGAACCTCTAAGGACATAGCTGCTGGTGTTATATATCAACTTCAACTTTATTTATTTATATAGCACCTTTCATACAGAATTGTAGCCCAAAGTGCGTCACAGAGCAGAGTAAAAACAGAAATAGACAGTTCTTAAGGTAACAGAGCAGTTGCATGAAAAACTAGAGATTAGAAGAAAAGTAAAAAGCATAAAACTACAACAACGAAACAAATAGGAGGAAAAAATAAGACCTATAGGGTACAAAGCATAAGATGTGACACAAAATATTATTTTCTGAAAGAGTTATGTTTTAAGCTTTAATGTTAACAGACTTTGCATTACTCAGACTTTATCCACTGCTGGCTTATATTGTCTCAATGTCACTCCTGATGATGGTGAGGATGTTTCTTAATACAGTTGGAAAGAGAGTACAGTATTTATTTATTTTCTCCTCTTCTTTCTTATATCTTACTGTACTACATATTTTTCTTACTTTTGATGTTATATGTTGTGTAATAACCTAATCGCTTACTGTGACTACATCTGATATGGGTTGTCAGGAGGGATAGTGGGATTCAGGTTGGGGTTCTCTTTTTGTCTTGCCTTTTTTTTGTACTTCACTTTAAAGCAGACACTCTGACGTTATATGAAAATATTGTAGTTTTTGTACTGTCTGCAAAAACTCAATAAAGAAATTGGGAAAAAATGAATAAATAAATAAATGTTAACAGACTTTGCATTACTCATAATAAGTCATGTTTAAAATGAATGAATGCAAGTTTAACGTGTTCCATAAAGTTTATTCTGTTATCTGACTTGGGATGTGAAAGAAAGGAAGAACTGGTTTTTAGATTTGTTCACGCCTGATTGGTTTAGATAGTTAGTATTGGCCCCTGGGCATCTTCACATTGTCAGATCTGGCCCTCTTTATAAAAAGTTTGGACACCTCTGGTCTGGACTCTAGTGATGGGAAGTTCGGTTCTTTTTAGGGAGCCAGATCACTTGACTCAGCCCAAAAAGAGCTTTCGGCTCTTCACGTTACCACGTATACCTTTCATAATTCAGCCAGATTTAGCGCTGAACTGGCTTGTTCACGACCGACACATCACTACTAGACTCTGTTCATTTCTGCACTATATCAGACACGCTGTGTTATTAATCACTTTACACATCAACACAAAGCCTCAAAAGTGGATTTTTTAAATTCCTTTATTCAGATGAACAGACAATACAGAGCTCTACATTGTCGTACAAGTTAGTTATGATCATGAAGCCGTGCCTGTGAGTGTTACAGTATAATTCATTTAGCATTCTAACATTTAGGAAATTATACTCTTCACACAAATTTGCATTATAATAATTGTCGTTAAACTAAAATAGCATGACAGGAAGGAGTGACACAACATCCACAAGTCTTCCTGCAGGGCTCACTTCTTTCTTCCACCTCTCTCCTTCAGCGCCAAGTGGATGATCGAACCGTTGTTCATGTTGTAATAAGCCAGAGAGTTGGAATCCTTGATGAAAATACCCTGAAATGAGCAGAAGAAAATACGTGTTATTTAATCACTCGAGTTCATCCATCTATCGCTCTTCACAGCAACGCATTCCAGCTCCTCCTGGGGGATCCCGGGGCGTTGCCAGGCTAGATGGGCTATGTAGTCCCTTCCAGCTGGTTCTGGGTCTGCCCTGGGGTCTCCTCCCAGGAAGGTGCCCAGGGAACAACCTCATGCTCCATTTTCACGTGTGAACAAGCCCGAGGATACTTGAAAGCCTTCGCTTGGGGCTGCAACTCGCTCCCAACCCTGAAGGAGCATTTCACTGTTTTCTAGCAGAGAGCCATGGCCTCAGATTTAAAAGGTTAAAAGTAAAAGTTTACCTCATACTGCAACTTCTGTTTCCCTGCTGGCATGCCGGTAGCTTCATGGATTTTGACTTTAATGACAGACACCTGTGGAGACATTGCATTAGAATGTGGTACATGCACTTACATATACTCAATATAAAGAGGGAAACAATAAGCCGACATCTGCATACCTGATCTGTGAGTGGGACAGTGAAATTCAGCACTTGGCCATTCAGCTTCCATTCGGTCTTGTCCTGCATGTTGGGTACTTGAACTTTAACCGCCACAGGACCCTGGAGAAGAAAATAAAATAAATCATGGCTCAAGTTAAGACAGCAGGAATTTTGTCTGCATGCAGACCGTCACATTTCACTGCTCTGACGTACCTTATTTCTACGAAGGAACTCCTCCTCTGGAATAAGGTTGTCCTCTGTCTTCATCTTCTTGCTGACTGGCTCATCATCATGAGGTGGAGGTGGGTGGGATGGCGGTGCAGGAGCAGAGCTCGGCGGTTGTGGTACTGGTGGAGCGGGAACAAACGCTGGAAGAAGAAGAAGCAGTTATTAATTCTCTGCAGATTTATTTTGGATGTGAGCAATCTGTCTTTGGAAACTTTCATCTTACCAGCTGGCACAACCATGGGAGGTGGTCTGGGCGCCATAATGTGAGGCGCTGACGGTGGCATGGGGACCACGTTGATGCGGGGAGCAGAGATCATACGAGGCATTGATGCTATGACCTGTCCTGGTGCAAGGTGCACCACAGGAGACACGGGCGGTCTCGGTATCACAGGGACAGCAGACAGCAGAGTGGTGCGCACTTGAGGTGCCAGCTGTTTGCGAAGAACATGTCGTATTAGTTTAAACTTCATGATTTAATTTAATTAACAATTAATGTTTTTTTAAGTGACTCACAGTGGAAGGTGGGCGAGGCACTGATGTGATTGGAGGACTGGGTTTAGGCAAAATGGACGAAGACGAGGGCATCGGAGGCTGGTGATGGATCTCACTCGGCTTGCTCGGGCCGATTTTCTCCTTAGTGTCATCCTCTCCCACCAGTCCTTTGGCCTTGTGAATGGCTTCGATCTGCTCCTGCAGGGTGATGTTGGCCTGCGCTGCCTGCTGGGTACGAGCCATGCTTCCAGAGTGTCCATCCCAAGTGACCTGGTAACATAAAAACGGTCAGAGATCACACTGTGCTGACCTAATCCTTCAACTCAGGAACTCTGTGTGATATAAACCATCAGCATCCTCACCTTCTCCTCTGGCTTCTGGATTTCTTCTTCTCCGATCTTCTTACCGATGGCCGTCTCTTCCACACCGAAGATATCGGTACGCCTCTCAGCCAGCTGCTTCAAGCTGCTCTCGATATCCAAACCAGGAGCGTAGACTTCGTCCTCAGTCTGCCTCTCTCTGATAGTGCGGTCCCTGAGCTCCAGCCAGCGTGGATCCAGGAGACCGATACGCATGTGCTCTTGCATCTTACTGGCTGGGATCTTCTCACCGGTAATTGGTGAGATGAGGTACTCATCCGGAGCTGCAACTGAGGGCTGAGGCTTGGAAGCTGTGAGGAGAACATAGCACAAGATTAACACACACTGTACATAGCGATAGGTTGTTATTCACTCATTTAAAAGAAGCGCATGTTTTACCTTTGGGGTCGTAGTCTTTGCGAATAATAACCTGGTCTGGAGTTGGGGGCAGTGGGGGTGGCATAGGGTTGTCTGGTGGCAGTGGAGCCTTCATGCCATCATCATCATCATCAGATCCCTGAGAAAAGCAGGAGGGGGAAGAATGACATGCGGTTACCAGGATTCCAACAAACCAATAATATCCCTCTGAATTAGAGTGCAACAATGAACGGTTCTTACCTCGTCCATGTCCTGCACTTGTGTGTCCTGATCAGGCTGTGAAGGCTGCCCGTTGTTCCTATCCTCCCGGTCATCGTCGTCATCCTCGCTCTCAACCTCCATCTCCACCTCCTCGCTCTCTCCGTACTTCTCGTAGCGCTCTTGGATCAGGATGCGGGCGCCGAGCTCCTCTGGTGTGGTAGGCGGGGGGAAGTGGCCTGAGGGAACAGAGGTGCAGATAAAGATGAGTGAATGTGGCTGCATTCAGACGGCACGTTTGAAAGATTGTGATTAGTGCGGTCATGTTACCTTGTTCGTTGGGCTGGAAATCCACCGTCTCAACCACTACGAAGTCATGCCAGTCGATTTGGGCGTACGCCACACGTTCTTTCTCTCTTTCCTCCTCCTCCTTCTTTCTCTCACGCTCCTGGAACTTCGCCCACTCAACACGGTACCTCACCTGATGGTTGTGCAGCAGAACAGCTGATTAAGACAAGTCACATGCTATTAAATGCTTACCCTGAGTCACAGTCGCACTTTAAGGGGATTACCTGGTCCATAACCTCTCTTGGATTCTCAGCTTCTCTCTTCAGCTTGGTCAGGAGGCCTTTGGGAGGGATCAGAATCTACAGGCAGGGAGACGAGATCAAGATACAGCTCAGCATCAGAACGCAAACAAACGGTAATAATAATATCATAGAGACACGGTGCGTGCCAGGTCACCTTTGTGTACTGCTCAACCAGTTTGGTGAAATAGTTGAAAAGGCTGTGCTGCGGCCGCAAAAAGTCAAACTGGTAGTTCCTCTGTTCTTTCTGCATGAGCTGAGTGAGAAACTGGCGGCCGTTACGAGCGACAAACTGGGCTGTGAGCTTCACGACATCCAGATCGAATGCGGAGATTGACGGAGGATCCGCAATGAACTCAAACTCAGGAGGCGGCTCTTTGGGGACAACTGTCTCTTGAATCACCTGTGACTGAACCTTTTGACAACACACAGAGAATATCAGCTGTTATGAACAAATACTACCAATTTATATGCAGTTAGGAAAAAGAGCAGACTGAAACGTGACGTCTTACTTTTTGAGGAAGCTGTTGGGACTGCTGCATGGCCTGCTGCATAACCTTAGGCACGGCCGCAGACGGCTCCTGTGCTTTCCCCTCCTTGAACTCATTGACCTTGTGGCGGTAGTAGGCATGGTACGGGTCATTAGGGTTGAGGAAATTAAACTTTGGGTTGTTGATCTCATTCTGACGGATTCTTGCTTCAAACTCAGGCCCGTTCCTGAGAAATAGACAAGACAATAGTTAAATTACAAGACATAAAATCCATATGAAATCATAGCTGTATAAAAGATAAAAAGTAACCGACCTGGCGACAAAACTGGCTGTCTTGTCGACTATGTTTCGGACCTCAGGAGGTGGATAAATGATACCAACGATGGGTTTAGTAGCTGGGGTTTCATCAACGGCATCGTTCTGTTGACAAAAATTAACATTCGTTAGGCTGTAGTAGTCACAATTTAATAAATGATAACAACAATTAAATAAGCATCCTCTGCATCCAGACCATAGTGAAGTCACTTCTGTTATTCCTGACCGACAATCAACACATTAGCTTCAACTTACTTCAAATATCAGTGTCCCAAATCATAAGATAACCCCTCCTTATGCATTACAGCAGTGACAATTAAACTATACAACTATTCTGATCATCAATTAATCGTCTTGAGACATTTTTAAAGTGTCGAAATTCTGATTCTCAGTTTTTAAAATTGTGAATATTTTCTGGTTTCTTTAGTCCTCTATGACATAAACTGAATATGTTTGGCTTGTGTACATTTGAGGATGTTGTGATTAAGATTTCTTTCAGCATTTGCTGACATTTAATTGAGAAGACGATTGACAGATTCGTCGATAATTAGAACTAATCATTAGAGATTTTATCGATCCCACACTGAGTGAATTTACTTGCTGAGCACCTCACAATATACAAGGTGGATTAGAAAAATGTGCCTATAAAGGCTGAGTCCTTCCTGGAGCGACCCAGTTTCGAATCTGGCCTGTGGTCCTTTGCTGTGTGTCGTTCCCCCTCTCTTCAGCTGTCTGCTCTAGAGCTAGTCATTTCTGACTACCCCTGCTGTGAATGTGACTTTAATTAGTCTGTTTACAGCCTAATTTAATTGCACACAGTCCTTTATCCTGTTTTTGTAGTTTCTTCTCATAAACCATTTTTATTTCTACGCTCACTTCCTATTTTTTTTATATACTTATTTTATCTATCTATTTTTGTTCAAAGCACTTTCAACATCAGTACTACTCTTGTCTATAAAGAAATATATTGGTTACTGTGGTTAATGCACAAATTTTCACTTCTATTGTGTTGCCACTGTTAGTTGCCAAAAGTTTTAGCTGCTCCTCCGTTGTATTGGAGTTATGGAAACAGTCTCATGTATGTTATAAAAATTAGGATTATACTGGGGTTCAGATGTTTTAATTCATATAGTGTGTGTGTTTTCTGTCTTTTGTATGTCTCATGCACTTCACTTATTTGGCCTGTGACTGACTGAGGCTGGCAGGGAGAGATAATTATAAATCAGTAGTACAAGGTTAGGAAAGACAGGTTAGGGAAGTATCATTTGGATATAAAACCTAATGCTCATTACTGAGCAGAAAACCAAAAAAAAGAAAGCTATGATTTTATCTGAGACAGCCCATTTTTAAAAAAATGTAAAATGTTAGAGCTCCTCAAGGAGCCTTTTCTCTGTAACCCCTTTTGTGTGTGGCACTGTTAAACGCTCCCTTCTTGTACAAGAATAATAAATCCAACTTAAACCTCGAATCCAGTCTTCCTTATTCAAGTTTTTCTTTAAAAAATGTATAAGAACCAACTGTTTAGAGCTCCTCAAGGAGCCCTTTCTCTGTAACCCCTTTTTGTGTGTTGCACTGTTAAACGCTCCTTGTACAAGAATAATAAATTCACTTAAAACTTTGAACCAATCTTCCTTATTCAAGATTTTCTTAAAAAAAGTATAAGAACCAACTGTTAGAGCTCCTCAAGGAGCCTTTTCTCTCAACCCCTTTTGGTGTTGCACTGTTAAATGCTCTTTTTGAACAAGAATAATAAATTCAACTTAAACTTTGAACTTCAGTCTCCTTATCAGAGTTTTCTTTAAAAAAGGTATAAGAACAACTGTTAGAGCTCCTCAAGGAGCCTTTTCTCTGTAACCCCTTTTTGTGTGTTGCACTGTTAAACGCTCCCTTGTTGAACAAGAATAATTCAACTTAAACTTTGATACTTAATCAGTCCTCTTATTCAAGAGTTTTTCTCTTTTAAAAAAAGTATAAGAACCAACTGTAGAGCTCCTCAAGGAGCCTTTTCTCTGAACCCTTTTTGTGTGTTGCACTGTTAAACGCTCCTTTGTACAAGAAAATAAATATCCAACTTAACCCTGAATCCAGTCTTCCTTATTCAAGTTTTCTTAAAAAAATGTATAAGAACCAACTGTTAGAGCTCCTCAAGGAGCCTTTCTCTGTAACCCCTTTGTGTGTTGCACTGTTAAAGCTCCTTCTTGTACAAGAATAATAAATTCCAACTTAACCTGAATCCAGTCTCCTTATTCAAGTTTTTCTTTAAAAAATGTAAAGAACCAACTGTTAGAGCTCCAAGGAGCCTTTCTCGTAACCCCTTTTGTGGTGTTGCACTGTTAAACCTCCTTTTTGTACAAGAATAATAATCCAACTTAAACTATACTTTGAATCCAGTCCTCCTTATTAAGAGTTTTTCTTTAAAAAAAAAAATGTATAAGAACCAACTGTTAGAGCTCCTCAAGGAGCCTTTTCTCTCTTAACCCCTTTTGTGTGTTGCCACGTTAAACGCTCCTTCTTGTAAAAGAATAATAAATCAACTTAAAACCTTGAATCCAGTCTTCCTATTCAAAGTTTTTTTCTTTCTTTAAAAAAGTATAAGAACCAACTGTTAGAGCTCCTCAGGAGCCTTTTCTCTAACCCCTTTTTGTGTGTGGCACTGTTAAACACTCCTTTGTACAAGATAATAAACAACTAAACTCTAACTTTGAATCCAGTCTCCTTTATGCAAGAGTTTTTCTTAAAAAATCGCCATAACAATGTACATTTACATTCAGTCATTTTTTCTCCAAAGCGACTCACAGGTCCATTAGCTTTCCAGACTGGAGGAGCCGGGATCGAACCCCCGATCATTAGATTAGTGGACCGCTTCTGCCTCTATCTACCTTTATTAACCTTTAACAGTAACAATACTCACCCCCTGTGATAAACCACACATTAGTTACTCTAAAACTCGTTCCCATTAGCTCGGTGCTAACAGAAGCAACTCGCAGCCGTACCTTGTTGTTGGACTCCGGCTGAACGATCTGAACAGGCCCGGGCGGCATGGCTGTATCTTCCGAAGCTCACCTACAAACACACGAACCAACAAGAACAGTACAATAGTTTACAATACTTTAAAAACGCGGAATATTCCACGTTCTTCAGCAGCAGCTAAGCTAACAGCTAACACCACTGCGTCGCGCTTTCGTTCACCCAATGGACGCCTAGTACTTCCGGTGACACGCCCGCAAAGCATTCTGGGACTTGGTAGTACTTTTTTTAGGAGGTTGCCAAGGAGACGCTCAGTCAACAAAGCGTGTCCGACATGAGTGAGTTCTTGGGTCGGCAGACTGCATCGACAGTCTCCGCAGAGACCTGGTTCGACCTTCAGGGTGCCACTCTGGACGTGTTCTCCAGAACCGGACCGGTCCCGCTTCTCCTCCTGGAAGTTCCCCGACAAACTGTCCTGCAGCCTGGACATGGTGGCCCTGCTGGAGCAGTATGACTTCGTGGATGGGGAGGATGCATTCAACCAGCACTCCCACATTGGTGTTACTGGAGCTGGTGATCGACAGTAAACACACGGCCTGACGTGACGTCACATTAAATATTATTATTATTTAAAATTATTATTTAAATTAGCTCTCTCCTCCTCCATGAACAAGACTGCTGCTCCTTCGCAGAGCTTCAACGCTAGTGTTGAGCAGATCAGTGCAGCCATGGGAGGGAGCAAGACCGGCAGACAGGATGCCTGTCTGTCGGTCTTGTAGTCAGAAACTACTGGAGTAATCTAGTTACATTTGCCAGCACTAAAGGTAGGAGACCTGCACGATTTAAAGTGTGTCCAGTGTGTGAGATTTAGAGAGGTATATGATATATAACTATGTTTTGATCAGTGGGGAATAAAGCCTTATATATCTGTATTCACATATGAACATGCACATTCTTATTCTAACACAAACCATGATGTTTTCCTGTTTTCCTGGAGCGCCACATTGCAGACAGACCTGTTTGACCCTGTGTGCATATGGGGTGCCGTTTGTAAAGCGCTCGCTCTGAAAATAACAGCAACATTTTGTCACATTTAGCTAAAAACAATGTTTAAAAAACTGGTTTGAATTTTTGAGAGTCACTTTTTTGCACATTTAGAACAATATTGTGAACTTAGAGATATTTTAAATATTAAATCCAAATGTTAAATGTAAAATCTAAATGCTAAATCTAAATAAATCTAAATGTTAAAATAAATCTAAATCTAAAGTTAAATTAAATCTAATTAAATTAAATTAAATGTTAAATATAAATCTAAATAATGTTAAATTAAAATCTAAATGTAATAAAATATAAATGTTAATATAATGTTAAATATAATCTAAATGTTAAATATAAATAATCTAAATGTTAAATATAAATGTTAAATAATAAATCTAAAGTGACAAAATGTTGCTGTTATTTCAGAGCGAGACGCTTTACAAACGGCACCCCATAGTTTATTTAGAAGCTGCTCAGGGGATTAAAAAAAGTTTGATTGCCAGCAAAAATTACCCAGATCTTCACATATGAATGTTATTGGACCAAAATATTACATATTGTATTAAAATGAGTAATTTTGCAGGGATTGTGATGCTCCACAAAATATATTCACCGTTTCACACCGTCCTTTTGGGGCCATTACGCACCCCATTACTTCAAACACTCTTGGTCCTCTTCCATGGACGTGACTGCCACTTTCTGCAGTAGCCCAAACAGACAAACTAAACATGGTTAGATGGTGTCTTTTGCGTTTGCATGAGGTTGCAATCAAGAATTACAGTGCTAGATGCCACTAAATCCTACACACTGGTCCTTTAAGTGAAATACAATAATGCCAAATATGTGATAAAGAACTGGTATATGTCATTAGTTTTCCTTTTCTTCTAGGTGATCAACAAAGACAGCAAGAAACAGACAAAAGCGTTTGACTGTGATGAGACAGAGTCAGTGTCATCTGTCTCCTCGCACCAAATGAGCCCAAGGTGACTTTTGCAGACGTTGTTATCTGCCCCAACTTCAACAAGATCCTCCTAACAAGTGTCGGCCATCCTCCAGTCCTACCAACAACTCCCACAGCATCCTAAAGTCACACAGCCACAATGTAAGCTGCCAGACAATCAGTCATCTCTTGTTCCCTGCGATGCGTGTCATCGAGTGCAATCCACTCTGAGAAAAAACGGAGAGCGCTGGTGGAACTGTTTCAGAGCGAGGGCCGCCCTCATCTCTGCAGCCTCTCTTGGTGGCCGTGGAGGACACCCTGGACCTGGGGCAACATGAACAGCAGGCGACGTTGCCAGTGGGCCAATGAGCAGCTCAGAGACATGCCGGCTGGCCAAACACTTGAAGATGTGGCGGGCACGGTGCAGCCTCTCGAGACAGACTCGCAGTAGCAGAAACAGAGCGGGAGAGATTCAGGTCACAGTTGGAGAGAGCACAGAAGAGTTCAAGCAAGAGAGGGAAAAACATCAAGCGAACAGCGTCCAGCTGGAGTTTTCACTGCGCAAAGCTCAAAGATCCTTAAAGAAACAGAGCAACGGCTGCAAGAGGAGCAACAGCAATTCAAAAGAGGTGCAGAAAATCATAAATAAATATGACGGGAGAACGCAGTGAGATCAAATTTACTAATGTATGTTTAATAGACAGAAACTCTGAGCTGGAGGAGAGTAATTTCCAGACTGAACGAGAAAGTAGCACAGAGGAAGATACATTACAAGCAGCTGGTAAGACATATCTTTCAGAAGTTATACACATAAAATAACCTGATATCTGCATGATGGATCATTTTCTCTTGGTGGCAGAACGTGAGAAGAATGTGCGCAGGAGAAACTGGCCACCTTGCACATGGAGGAGGAGGCCTGCTGCAAACTCCAGCAAAAGATCCAGCAGCTGGAGGATAAAATCTCTGAAACTCAACTCCATCTGACAAGGAGAACGCCAAGTACACAGCGCGTGTCGCCAGCAAGAGGTCAGTGTCACGACAAACGCCGGATTATTTTTGTTTTTCAGTGGACGCCATGAACGTCTCAGCCACAACCCCGCTCTCGGTCCATGCATCCAGTCAATGCAGGCGAAGCAGAAGTCTTTGTTAAAGAGAGTGGACGCTCTCGACGAGGAGTGTGAGGAGCGCAGAGGCAGCTGGGAGAGAGGGAGGAGAGAGAGATGGACCTACACAAGCAGCTGCAGCAGATGTCAGGAGAAGGAACGAGTGCAGGCTCAGCTCGCACAACAGCAGGTGCAGCATTGTGTTTTAAAGCACCAAAATACTCATAACAAAGACTAACAGCTCATGATGTGATGCTTCTTGTTGGCAGGAACTGTGTTCAGAGCTCCAAAATGACAAGCAGACGCTGGAAACACACGGAGGCGAGCTGAAGAACAACGTGGCCGAGCTGAAGGAATATGTGCAAGCTTTAAGAGAGAGGGAGAGGCTGATGGTGGCTTTCCCAGAGCTCAGCCCTGTGGCTCAGGCTCAACCACAGAGTAGGCAATTATTAAATTTTATCTTTAAAAAGGTCATGCATGAATCACAGACTGACAGACACCCACCTAAAGTGTGTGTGTGCATAAAACTCATTTTTCCACTTGCATCACTTGGAAAAATAACTTTGCCTCTTGTATCTAGTCCAGTTTAATGCTGTACTCATGTTGACGGTTGTCCATTGTAATTTCAGGTACAGGAAACGTGCTTTTGGACATGGAGCAACAGTTTCAGGCGAATGACATTCGTATAAAAGTTCTGGAGCAGGAGAACATCACTCTGACGCCAGCCGTGTGAAACTGAGGGAAAGAGTGCATAATAACCAGCAGGGTAAGGACAGGTGAGAAGTTATAATGCGTAAAATAATGTGAATTGACGTGTATTACATACACACTATGCATTTTATATCAACAGGAAGCCGCACCTCAGCAGTGGGAGCATCTCGCGCGCCCGGCACACCAACTGAAAAGCAACCAAATCACCTGACAACACATGCAGAACAGTCTACTGTAAGTTTATGTAGGTTAACCTGAGGAATAAATTGTTAGGATTCCTCATCACGTACGTGTGTTCTTCTCTCCGGTGTGCCAGGCAAGAGCAGCAGTGCACCACGGCTGGGATGCAACAGTGGGAACAAAGCAGGACGGAGGCAAAGTGCCGGGTCCGAGGATCGCATGTCCCAGCCACCGGCCGCCGCGGCTGCTGCCTCCCCCTCAGCTCTGCAACTTCACTTTCAAACTGTCCAACTCAACACCACGGCTGCCAGAATCCACACAAAACAACGCAGTGGACTGTCCTCGCTCATCTCAGGAGCTTAAATCAGAGGAGAAAATGACGAAAAGACAAGAAGAACACAGCTTTGTATAATTATACAACACTAACATCATGTTTTTGTAATTGTACAGGCTCATTCTGTATAAAAAAAATCTATAAAATGTAAATATAATAACTTACTGTGTATACATGAAAGAAAGGCTTTTATTATGCTATTCAGATAGGGCACAGATGGCTGTTGCATATTAGGTTTCTGGATATATGATATGCTCTCAAACTAACCTGCATGTTTTTGGATGAGCGACCTTCGCAGCAGATGAGTCACTGGCTCTGAGTAAATGGGAAACCTTGATGTCAAAGCAAACAATGACACGGAGGCAGATGTGGCGATAGCTCTGTCTGACGAATGGAGGGAGAGAGTGAGAGTCTCCATGGAAACCCAAGTGCTCGCAAGGACTCTGCTGGAATCACCACCCAGGGCAGCCTTGATTTCACTCCCTCCGAGACAGAATCTGACAGTGAGTCCTCAGCGGTGCAGCGAGATGAAGAGTGAGCTCTCGTTTTCGTGTCCTCGCCGCACATCAGGAGGGTTTGCAGCGGTAATCTGAGATCTCACGAGCTCAGTTGTGTAATCTGAGTCTAATAGAGAGCCAAAGAGACTCGAGTCAGAGCTGTTGAAGTCAAAACAATCTTCTATTTGTTCTTGCGTCTGTGTTTTTATAAAGTATTGGTAACTAACTGTGACTGTGACACTCAGTACGCCCGAAGGAACACCTGATCTGTCCTTTCATTCACTCCCGATGACAGATAAAGACCTCGGGGGTTAATCTCTAAATTGGGTTAACGATTACAGTTTGTGTCATCAAGCATGTAATGGAAGTTTTAAGCTCTTTCACCCTGGTGCCACAGACGCCAGGGAACATAGCGTCAACGCTACGCTCACCGTTTAGTAGTCAAGAACAGTTGTCATGATGTAACAGGGACATGTCTTTCTCACATTTCATTTTAGACGTGTTACTTGATAAATAAAAAAGGTAGTAAGTAGAAATATAACTACTGTAGATAGCACAAGGTTATGTAACATTACCGATACGATTTGCTGCCAGAAAGAAAACCTTACAGTGGACAGTGGCTCTTCTGTTAAGGCTTGGTGTAGAAGTTATATTCAAGCGCATTTGTATTAAACATGACCAAAGCAGATCAGTTCCACAGAGTCGGCATCATTGATCACTTGGACCTGATTTTTCTTCATTACATTTTTTGATCTCAGCGCTGTTTATGCTTGTTTTGTTTCTTATTGGTATTAAAAATAAGATAATCCAAAAATATACTGTTAGAAAAAGAACTATTCTTCATCCTCAAGCAGCACAAGGCTACAGATTGTACAAAATCAGACCATATGTTGCATTTGTGATTGGAATAAAAAAAAGCAAGCAAAGAGCAAATACACAACATTTAAAATCATTAAAAGGTTAAAACATTACGAATATGGGTTCAGTATTTAGCAGCAGAGTCACTTGAGACCAGCTAGTATGATACCAGACACAGTCAGAAGACATTCAGTGTGTGGGAGTCCAATTTGGAACAGCTTAACAGATGGTATAAAGAAGAGGAGAGACGTGTGAAAGTATGTAAAA
>NC_040013.1:2151145-2178819 GCF_000972845.2 Larimichthys crocea
TTAGTCTTTCTTCTCAAATGTGACAATTTTCTGTTTTATCCACATAAATTAAACATCTTTAGGGTTAAACTGGACACCTCAAGTCATCACGTTACAATCTATGAACTGTAATTTCGACTTTTAGACAAAACAATTATTATTTATATAAAAACAATTAATTGTTTCATCAGAGATCATGAAAACAGTCATTAGCTATGTTGTATTCTTAGTATTTATCAATAAATCTGCATGTTATGTTATAAAAATTAGGATTTATACTGGGGTGCAGATGTTTTATTTCATATAGTGTCTGTGTTTTCTGTCTTTTGCATGTCATGTGCACTTCCCTTATTTGGCCTGTGATTGACTGAGGCTGGCAGGGAGAGATAATTATAAATCAGTATTACAAGGTTAGGAGAGACAGGTTAGGGAAGCATCATTTGGATATAAAACATGATGCTCATTACTGAGCAGAAAACAAAAAAAAAAAAAAGCTATGATTTTATCTGACACAGCCCATTTTTTTTTTTAAATGTAAAATGTTAAAGCTCTTCAGGGAGCCTTTTCTCTCTAACCCCTTTTTGTGTGTTGCACTGTTAAATGCTCCTTCTTGTACAAGAATAATAAATCCAACTTAAACTTTGATACTTTGAATACAGTCCCTCTTTATTCAAGAGTTTTTCCTTTAAAAAATGTATAAGAACCAACTGTTAGAGCTCCTCAAGGAGCCCTTTTCTCTGTAACCCCTTTTGTGTGTTGCACTGTTAAACGCTCCTTTTCGTACAAGAATAATAAATCCAACTGAAACTTTGAATCCAGTTTTCCTTATTCATGAGTTTCTTTCTTTCTTTCTAAAAAATGTATAAGAACCAACTGTTAGAGCTCCTCAAGGAGCCCTTTTCTCTGCAGCCCTTTTTGTGTGTTGCACTGTTAAACGCTCCTTTTTGTACAAGAATAATAAATTCAACTTAAACTTTGAATCCAGTCTTCCTTATTCAAGTTTTTCTTTAAAAAATGTATAAGAAACAACTGTTAGAGCTCCTCAAGGAGCCTTTTCTTTGTAACCCCTTTTGTGTGTTGCACTGTTAAATGGTCCTTCTTGTACAAGAATAATAAATTCAACTTAAACTTTGATACCTTGAATCCAGTCTTCCCTGATTCAAGTTTTTCTTAAAAAAATGTATAAGAACCAACTGTTAGAGCTCCTCAAGGAGCCTTTTCTGTGTAACCCCTTTTGTGTGTTGCACTGTTAAATGCTCCTTTTTGTACAAGAATAATAAATTCAACTTAAACTTTGAATCCAGTCTTCCTTATTCATGAGTTTTTCTTTCTTTCTTTCTTTCTTAAAAATGCATAAGAACCTACTGTTAGAGCTCCTCAAGGAGCCTTTTCTCTCTAACCCCTTTTTGTGTGTTGCTCTGTTAAACACTTCTTTTTGTACAAGAATAATAAATTCAACTTAAACTTTGATACTTTGAATCCAGTCATCCTTATTCAAGGGTTTATCTTAAAACATGTATAGGAAACCAACTGTTAGAGCTCCTCAGGGAGCCTTTTCTTTCTAACCCCTTTTGTGTGTTGCACTGTTAAACACTCCTTCTTGTACAAGAATAATAAATACAACTTAAACCTTGAATCCAGTCTTCCTTATTCAAGTTTCTTTAAAAACATTATAAGAACCAACTGTTAGAGCTCCTCAAGGAGCCTTTTCTTTCTAACCCCTTTTGTGTGTTGCACTGTTAAACGCTCCTTCTTGTACAAGAATAATAAATCCAACTTAAACTTTGAATCCAGTCTTCCATATTCAATGTTTTTTCTTAAATAAACCCCCATAACAGTTTGCATTTACATTCAGTCATTTTTTCTCCAAAGCGACTCACAGGGAGAAATTTTGGGTCCATTATCTTTCCAGACTGGAGGAGCCGGGGATCGAACCCCCGATCATTAGATTAGTGGACCCGCTCTACCTCTATCTACCTTTATCAGCCCTTAACAGTAACAATACTCACCCCCTGTGATAAACATCCACACATTAGTTACTCTAAAACTCGTTCCCATTAGCTCCGGTGCTAACCGAAGCTAACTCGCAGCCGTACCTTGTTGTTGGACTCCGGCTGAACGATCTGAACAGGCCCGGGCGGCATGGCTGTATCTTCCGAAGCTGACCTACAAACACACGAACCAACAAGAACAGTACAATAGTTTACAATACTTTTAAAAACGCGGAATATTCCACGTTTCCTTCAGCAGCTAACAGCTAACAGCTAACACTCACTGCGTCGCGCTTTCGTTCACCCAATGGACGCCTAGTACTTCCGGTGACACGCCCGCAAAGCATTCTGGGACTTGTAGTACTTTTTTTTAGGAGGTTGCCAAGGAGACGCTCAGTCAACAAAGCGTGTCCGACATGAGTGAGTTCTTGGGTCGGCAGGACTGCATCGACAGTCTCCGCAGAGACCTGGTCGACCTTCAGGGTGCCACTCTGGACGTGTTCTCCAGAACCGGACCGGTCCGCTTCTCCTCCTGGAAGTTCCCCGATAAACTGTCCTGCAGCCTGGACATGGTGGCCCTGCTGGAGCAGTATGACTTCGTGGATGGGGAGGATGCATTCAACCAGCACTCCCACATTGTGTTACTGGAGCTGGTGATAGACAGGTAAACACACAGCCTGACGTGACGTCACATTAAATTATTATTATTATTATAATAAATTATTATTTAATTATCTCTCTCCTCCTCCATGAACAAGACTGCTGCTCCTTCTGCAGAGCTTCAACGCTTATGTTGAGCAGATCAGTTGCAGCCATGGGAGGGAGCAGAGCCGGCAGACAGGATGCCTGTCTGTTGGTCTTGTAGTCAGAAACTACTGGAGTAATCTAGTTACATTTGCCAGCACTAAGGTAGGAGCCCTGCACGATTTAAAGTGTCCAGTGTGTGAGATTTAGAGAGGTATATAATATATAACTATGTTTTGATCAGTGGGGAATAAAGCCTTTATATATCTGTATTCACAATATGACATGCACATTCTTATTCTAACACAAACCATCATGTTTACCTGTTTTCCTGGAGCGCCACACTTGCAGACAGACCTGTTTGACCCTGTGTCATATGGGGTGCCGTTTGTAAAGCGTCTCGCTCTGAAAATAACAGCAACATTTTGTCACATTTAGCTAAAAACAATGTTTAAAAAACTGGTTTGAATTTTTGAGAGTCACTTTTTTGCACATTTAGAACAATATTTGTGAACTTAGAGATATTTTAAATATTTAAATCGCAATGTTAAATGTAAAATCTAACTGCCAATCTTAAATCTAATCCTAAATGCTAATATCTTAAATATAAAATGTTAAATATTAAATCTAAATCTAAATGTTAAATATAAATCTAAATGTTAAATATAAATCTAAATCTAAATGTTAAATATAAATGTTAAATCTAAATATAAATGTTAAATCTAAATCTAAATGTGACAAAATGTTGCTGTTATTTTCAGAGCGAGACGCTTTACAAACGGCACCCCATAGTGTCAGGTTCTCTGTTCATTTAGAAGCTGCTCAGTGGTGGATTAAGCCAAAAAAGTTTGATTGCCGGACATAAAATTACCCAGATCTTTCACATATGAATGTTATTGGACCAAATATATTCCATATTGATATTAAAATGAGTAATTTTGCAGGGGATTGTGATGCTCAACAAAAATATATTCACCGTTTCACACCTTCTTGTTTCGCAGTGTTATGAGAAAAAGTCTTTTTGGGCCATTACGCACCCCATTACTTCAAACACTCTTGGTCCTCTTCCATGGACGTTGAACTGCCTCTTTTCTGCAGTAGCCCAGAACAGACAAACTAAACACTGGTTAGATTGGGCCTTTTGCGTTTGCATGAGGTTGCAATCAAGAATTACAGTGCTAGATGCCACTAAATCCTACACACTGGTCCTTTAAGTGAAGATGAAATAATGCCAAATATTGATAAAGAACTGGTATATGTCATTAGTTTTCCTTCTTCTTCTAGGTGATCAACAAAGACAGCAAGAAACAGACAAAAGCGTTTGACTGTGATGAGACAGAGTCAGTGTCATCTGTCTCCTCGCACCAAATGAGCCCAAGGGGTGACTTTTGCAGACGTTGTTTATCTGCCCCAACTTCAACAAGATCCTCCAACAAGTGTCTGCCATCCTCCAGTCCTACCAACAACATCCCACAGCATCCTAAAGTCCACAGCCACAGTGTAAGCTGCCAGACAATTCAGTCATCTCTTGTTCCCTGCGATGCGTGTCATCAAGTGCAATCCACTCTGAGAAAAACAGGAGACGCGCTGGTGGAACTGTTTCAGAGCGAGGGCCTGCCCTCATCTCTGCAGCCTCTCTTGGTGGCCGTGGAGGACACCCTGGACCTGGGGCACATGACAGCAGGCGACGTTGCCCAGTGGGCCAATGAGCAGCTCAGAGACATGCGGCGGCTGGCCAAACATCTTGAAGATGTGCGGGGCACGGTGCAGCCTCTCAGAGACAGACTCGCAGTAGCAGAAACAGAGCGGGAGAGATTCAGGTCACAGTTGGAGAGAGCACAGAAAGAGTTCAAGCAAGAGAGGGAAAAACATCAAGCGAACAGCGTCCAGCTGGAGTTTTCACTGCGCAAAGCTCAAAGATCCTTAAAAGAAACAGAGCAACGGCTGCAAGAGGAGCAACAGCAATTCAAAAGAGGTGCAGAAAATCATAAATAAATATGACGGGAACGCAGTGAGATCAAATTTACTAATGTATGTTTAATATGACAGAAACTCTGAGCTTGGAGGAGAGTAATTCCAGACTGAACGAGAAAGTAGCACAGCAGGAAGATACATTACAAGCAGTTGGTAAGGACATATCTTTCAGAAGTTATACACATAAAATAACCTGATATCTGCATGATGGATCATTTTCTCTTGTGGCAGAATGTGAGAAGAATGTGCTGCAGGAGAAACTGGCCACCTTGCACATGGAGGAAGAGGCCTGCTGCAAACTACAGCAAAAGATCCAGCAGCTGGAGGATAAAATCTCTGAAACTCAACTCCATCTCGACAAGGAGAACGCCAAGTACCACAGCGCGTGTCGCCAGCAAGAGGTCAGTGTCACGACAAACGCCGGATTATTTGTTGTTTTTCAGCTGGACGCCATGAACGTCTCAGCCACACCCCGTCTCTCTGTCATGCATCCAGTCAATGCAGGCGAAGCAGAAGTCTTTGTTAAAGAGAGTGGACGCTCTCGACGAGGAGTGTGAGGAGCTGCAGAGGCAGCTGGGAGAGAGGGAGGAGAGAGAGATGGACCTTCACAAGCAGCTTCAGCAGATGTCAGAGGAGAAGGAACGAGTGCAGGCTCAGCTCGCACAACAGCAGGTGCAGCATTTGTGTTTTAAAGCACCAAATATACTCATAACAAAGACTTAGCAGCTCATGATGTGATGCTTCTTGTTGGCAGGAACTGTGTTCAGAGCTCCAAAATGACAAGCAGACACTGGAAACACACGGAGGCGAGCTGAAGAACAACGTGGCCGAGCTGAAGGAATACGTGCGAGTTTTAAGAGAGAGGGAGAGGCTGATGGTGGCTTTCCCAGAGCTCAGCCCTGTGGCTCAGGCTCAACCACAGAGTAGGCAATTATTAAATATTTATCTATTAAAAAAGGTCATGCATGAATCACAGACTGACAGACACCACCTAAAGTGTGTGTGTGCACAAAACTCATTTTTCCACTTGCATCACTTGGAAAAATAAACTTTGCCTCTTGTATCTAGTCCAGTTTAATGCTGTACTCATGTTGACAGGTTGTACATTGTATATTTTCAAGGTACAGGAAACGTGCTTTTGGACATGGAGCAACAGTTTCAGGCGAATGACATTCGCATAAAAGTTCTGGAGCAGGAGAACCTCACTCTGCACGCCAGCCTTGTGAAACTGAGGGAAAGAGTGCATAATAATGCCAGCAGGGTAGGACGGGTGAGAAGTTATAATGCTGTAAAATATGTGAATCGACGTGTATTACATACACACTATGCATTTTATATCAACAGGAAGCCTCACCTCAGCAGACATGGAGCCTCTCTGCGCCCGGCACACCAACTGAAAAGCAACCAGATCACCTGACACACATGCAGAACAGTGTACTGTAAGTTATTCATTTCAAACACAGAATAAATTGTTAGGAATGATTCCTCATCACGTCGTGTTTCTCTCCGTTGTGCCGCAGGCAGAGCAGCAGTGCACCACGGCTGGGATGCAACAGTGGGAACAAAGCAGGACGGAGGCAAAGTGCCGGGTCCGAGGATCGCATGTCCACAGCCACCGCCGCTGCTGCTGCCTCCCCCTCAGCTCTGCAACTTCACTTTCAAACTGTCCAACTCAACACCACGGCTGCTAGAATCCACACGAAAACACGCAGTGGATCTGTCCTCGCTCACTGCAGGAGCTTAAATCAGAGGAGAAAATGACGGAAAAGACAGAAAGAACACAGCTTTGTATAATTATACCACACTAACACTCATGTTTTTGTAATTGTACAGGCTCATTCTGTATAAAAAAATCTATAAAATGTAAATATAATAAACTTACTGTGTATACATGAAGGAAAGGCTTTTATTATGCTATTCAGATTCAGGCACAGATGGCTGTTGCATATTAGGTTTCTGGATATATGATATGCTTCTCAAACTAACCTGCATGTTTTTGGATGAGCGACCTTCGCAGCAGACGAGTCACGTGGCTCTGAGTAAATGGGAAACCTTGAATGTCAAAGCAAACAATGACACGGAGGCAGATGTGGCGATAGCTCTGTCTGACGAATGGAGGGAGAGAGTGAGAGTCTCCATGGAAACCCAAGTGCTCGCAGGACTCTGCTGAATCACCGCAGGCCTTGATTTCACTCCCTCCGAGACAAATCTGACAGTGAGTCCTCAGCGGTGCAGCGAGATGAAGAGTGAGCTCTCGTTTTTGTGTCCTCGCTGCACATCAGGAGGTTTTGCAGCGGTAATCTGAGATCTCACGAGCTCAGTTGTGTAATCTGAGTCTAATAGAGAGCCCAAGAGACTCGAGTCAGAGCTGTTGAAGTCAAACACATCTTCTATTTGTTCTTGCGTCTGTGTTTTTATAAAGTATTGGTAACTAACTGTGAACTGTGACACTGAGTCACTGCCTGAATGAACACCTGATCTGTCCTTTCATTCACTTCGATGACAGATCACGACCTCGGGGGTTAATCTCTAAATTGGGTTAACTATTACAGTTGTGTCATCAAGCATGTAATTGAAGTTTTAAGCTCTTTCACCTGGTGCCACAGACGCCAGGGAACATTACGTCAACGCTACGCTTCACCGTTTAGTCAGGTTAGTCAAGAACAGGTTTCATTATGTAACAGGCGACATGTCTGTTCTCACATTTCATTTTAGACGTGTTACTTGATAAATAAAAACGTGGTAAGTAGAAATATAACTACTGTAGATAGCACAAGGTTATGTAACATTACCGATACTGATTTGCTGCCAGAAAGAAAAATCCTTACAGTGGACAGTGGCTCTTCTGTTAAGGCTTGGTGTAAAGTTATATTCGAGCCGGTTGGTATTAAACATACCAAAGCAGATCAGTTCCACAGAGTCTGGCATCATTTGGATCACTTGGACCTGATTTTTCTTCATGTACATTTGTTGATCTCAGCTGTTTATGCTTGTTTTGTTTCTTATTGGTATTAAAAATAAGATAATCCAAAAAATATACTGTTAAAAAAAGAACTATTCTTCATCCTCAGCAGCAGAAGGCTGCAATCTGAGTCAGATTGTACAAAATAAGACCATATGTTACATTTGTGATTGGAATAAAAAGAAAGCAAGCAAATACACAACATTTAAAATCATTAAAATGGTTAAAACATCACGAATATGGGTTCAGTATTTAGCAGCAAGTCACTTGAGACCAGCATAGGTATAATACCAGACACAGCCAGAAGACATTCAGTGTGTGGGAGTCAAATTTTGGAACAGCTTAACAGATGGTATAAAGAGGAGAGACGTGTAAAAATAAAATAAATCTACAGTTTGTCTAATAAGTAATCATGAAATCTGTTTTTGTCGTGTGTCATTCGTGAAATTTTATGCATAACACATGGATTGGATTATGTTAGTGAGTATGTCCAGTTTCCATGTTAATGTACATTATTTAATGTGTTCTGAGTTGGTTGTTTATCACTGTATTCTAGTTCTTATTCTACCCTCTGGACAAGAATCTAAAAGCTACTGTGAGGATGAGACGTTCTGCAACAATTCATAATTAATGCATCATGAACTCCACACTTCAGTCAAATTATTCCACAGTTTAGATTTTTGTAAATGCTGCTTCAAAACATTTATTTTTCATTTATAACACAGTCTTTTGCTTTTTTTTTTTATACAGACAAACACAATAACGGAAAGATTCGAGAATTTATGATGTGCAGAGTAGAGAGTACAATACTATCCAGAAGTGAGAAAAGAATCGGAGCATTTGTAACCGTGCTGCGTGGCACAAAACAAACCAAGAATACAGAGAAAGAGGTGAGAGCTTTAAAAAAAAAGCACCGCAGTATTAATATGTGTCACTGGCCCCGACATCAAAAGCATAACCATGACACACAATGACCAGGTAAGAGTTTTCAATGTGCAAAGTAGTACAAAATTCTCTTGATGCCTCCTGCTGTGCATTATCTTCCATGTTTGTGTTTTGGTTTTCAGAATTAGAAAGCATGAAGTCCTGTGAGATCTAACAGACACAGAAATAAAACGACTAGTTTAACTTTGGAATTAAGTCTGCATTGATTACAACACGTTTAAGGCCATTGGTTTCTTATGTAACACATGCAAACACGAACTGAACGAGTAAAAACGTCTTTTGTAGTTACAGATGTGCTAAAAACTGAAGACTCGTGCTCTTCTTCTTCTTCTTGACACTGTTGTTTCAAAGAGTTGGCTGTTGGGAATGTTTCCTGTGTAATATGAGTGTGTGCCTCTCTCTAATCTAGGTCAGGCTGCAGACTGGCGACAGGGACCACCGCAAATCTGCTGGGATTACGGAGGCCTCAGAGAGATGAAGCGCATCCCGGGTTTTACATAACAATCGCGTCTGCCCGCCTACCAAGACTCTACCCTGTGTGTGAAGATCTCAAAATCGATTTGTGCTTTGACTTACACATCCAATAATCTAATTACCTCTCAGGTTATCTCGGTCATATGACAATAAAAGCTCAATAATCTATGTGCTTTGATTTCTAATCTCATGCCAACAGGGGGAGAAAAGGGCGGAGAGGGCTGCTCAGGAACGAGATCAGTGACACAAAAAAGAGCAAAGTCACGGGACGAGATGTGGGAGATTAAGTGAAGCAATGAAGTGTCGTTCAGCCACTTAGAAGGGGAAACAAATTCTTGATGACTAATAGAGGAACATGCAAAACATATAGATAACACAGCTAGAGTGACACACAAAAAAGGACAGAGTGTATAAAAGCAAAATATCAAGAGTAGTAATAGAAAAATAAATAGAATATGGGATTAAAACATTTGCCAGAAACCACCGTGAGTACCAAAAGGAGGAGGAGGATCAGTGATAGTTTCTCTGAGGTTTTCGGGGAGAAGACTTTGAGAAGAAGGCAAAAGATGTAAACTCACAAAAGCCTGTGCATTCCTCTGAAACAAAACCAAAGAAACATGCAACAAATGCTTCAGATCTTTAAAATGCAGTGGGCTGTCTTCCACAAAAATGAGAGTTTTGGTGCAGCTGCAGATCTGTGTTAACGTTTAAAAATCATCCACTGAGTGTACTAACCTAAAAGTGCAGTTTGTCACAAAGAAAGCACCGGATATCTCTAACCTATGATCACGTGGGTTCTAACAAAGTGGCAAAGTTGAGAGAAGAAAACAGCTGGTCTTAAAGGATCTAAAGACATCGTCGATGCTAGGAGTTTACAGGACAGTAATAAAGCTCTCTACTGTACATTCGAGTATTACAAGATATGCTGTACAAATATGCTTTCACAACAAGACGGAGAGCGTGCACCCCACCCTGCGGTGTGCTAACATCTGCAAAAGCAACGAGTACAGACTGTGGCAGGCTCACACGGTAAAGGGAGTGAGATACAAAGAGTACACAAGTAATAGTACGGCGTATCGAATGGGAGACAACAGATAATACCAGGCAGTAGTACTGACTATGTCAGGTCACACATCATCTCTTTCCGGCGTACTCCTCAGACGTCGAGTCGGCGGACGGGGTGATGTGGTGCCCCGAGTCTACTTGTCCATCGGGCTGGACAGACTGCACCGTCTGTACCAGGCTGCCGCTGGGTAGCACCACGTAACGGGCGGCCATGTCTTTGGGATGCATCTCCCGCATGCCCTCCTTACTGTGCCAGATCCCATAGCCGAAATATACAAAGAGACCTGAAAGGAAAGGGGCAGCACGAAACACTTTAGTATTAAAGTCAGGGCACTCTGCACACAAGGTTTTGGTTTGTGTTCTGCCATTTCAGTCCTCAATGCGTCTAAAACTTTAAACTGATTGTCAGTGATCTCCAGTATTTTCACTCTCTGGTACAATGTTGATGATTTGGCTTTAACTCTGACACGATAAAGAAATCCCACGCCACGGCCGTGATGGAAGGTAAGTGGCTGTTTCTTTCTCTCGGGAAAGGGGCCTATAGCTCTGGGCCCTGTCAAGTGTAATATTCCATGTGTGTGCATCCTGTTAACTTGCTGCAGTCTGACAGTGGTGTTTAAATGGTTTACTGGTCCAGAGAAGCCTTAAGCTAATGCGCCTAATCGTGTTTTCCCAGCGATCCCCAACCCCCTTACTGACAGGGTATTAGCGCTGTCTGACCACCATCTACATCCTCAGAGGGCTGCTGAGAAAAATTTCACTTTTTCCGGATGATGCAAAGATTCATAATATGTGTGTGTACTGTGAATTAGTCTCTCGTCAAGAGACCAAATTGACCTAAGTGTGCAATCTGAGCCTACGCAACGACAAAAGTGGATGCATGCGATGAGACATCAGCTTGAAATATGGGAAAACTGCAGAGTCCTGACACTCAATATATCTAAATCTACTGACACACTGTAGGCGTTGAAGCTGACTAAGCTATGCAAGGCCTAGTTTGGACCTTGTTGGGTTAAATGGTGACCTTACCTCATGATTCGATCAAATATTTCTAAATATTTCTCCAAGAAAAGCGAGGTAAGGAGAAGGGACACACTCTTAGCTATCTACAGGCATTTTGTGAGCCTTTCAGACCTTGGTTATCGTATATTGTGATGGTTTTCCCCCTGTCATTTTGTTTTCTGGTGCTTTCTTACCTATCGCGATCCATACGGTGAATCGAATCCAGGTTAGATAGCTGAGTTTCAGCATGAGGAATACATTGAAGAGGATGCTGATAGCTGGAGTCAGTGGAACCAAAGGTACCTAAACAACGATAAAACATCAGTCACACACTAATCAGAGTTAATGTAGGTTTCAATAAATGTGTGTTGTTTAGCTGAGGTCATCTGCAGACCACACCTCACCTGGAATGTTTTGCTGTTGGTTTGTGGTTCGTGCATCCATATGAGCACCATACTGACAACAAAAGCTAAGCTGAAAATCACCAGCAGCATTGTGAAGCTCCAGAGTGGAAGCTGCAGCTGATTTCTACCAAATTCTACCACAGCGCAGAGCGAGACCGAGCTCACGATCAATGTCAGCACGCATAAGGCCACCACCTCGCCCGGCTCACAGTCCCCCAGCAGCTTGCCCAGGTACGGTTCCCAAAAGGCCTTCAGCTGTCCCACCCCACGGCGCTCTTCTGTCTTCTGTCTCTCCACCAACTGGAGTTTGTCAGAGAAGGATTCATACTGCTTCAGCTCGCCGCTGTCCTCGGTTATGTTCTGGGACTCTGATGGGGCAGGCGAAGGCTCAGCGTTAGGGTTGGGAGACGTGGAACTGGTTCCCTTGTCGCTGGTTTTCTCCGGCTGGAAGCGCAACACGATAACGCTCGCTGCCACAAAGGTGTACGCGAGGAGGGTGCCGATGGACAGGAATTGAACCAAGGCCTCCAGGTCAAAGATGAGAGCCATGGTGGCCATGAGGATCCCAAACACCAATATAGCATTGACGGGAACTTTAGTGACGGGGTTGACCCGTGCGAAAATAGAGAAGAACAAGCCATCCTCTGCCATGGCGTACACAATCCGAGGGAGGGAGAAGAGATTACAGAGCAGCACAGTGTTCATGGCTGGAAATGGGAGCAGAGAGTCATTGTCAGAACACGATAGTAGCCAATAATACTGCTCAACATAATGCAACAACATTTAACTAGACACTCACCGCAGATGGAACCTACTGCCACAATAATTCCGGCCCAGCTGTAACCACGGCGGAAGAAGGCATCTGCCAGAGCTGAGTTGGGGTCCAGAGTGTGCCAGGGTACCATCAGTGTGAGCACCGTGGAGACCAGGATGTAAGCTGTAGCCGCCAGTCCAAGGGAGATCGCGGTGGCAATGGGAACAGCTTTCTGTGGGTTCTTTGCCTCCTCGCTTGAGGATGCAATTACGTCGAAGCCCACGAATGCGTAGAAGCACGTGGCCGAGCCTGCCAGTATTCCAGATAACCCAAATGGTGCGAAACCGCCTTCCTTCTGGCTCCAATTGGCTGGTTCAGCCAGCATAAAGCCAAAGACCAGGATGAAAACGATGACAACCATACTAATGGTGGAGAAGATATGGTTGAGGTAAGAGGACACTTGAACTCCAAAGGAAATGAAGAACGAGGCAACGACTAGAATCCCTGCTGCGAGGATGTCGGGGTAGTGGGCGAGGAAGGGCACGTTCCACTGCATAATGTGCGTCTCCGTGAAGTTCTGGATAGCGTGGTTAAAAATGGAGTCCAGATAGCCGCTCCAGGCACGTGCCACAGCGGCGCCGCCAATCATGTTCTCCAGGATCACATTCCAACCAATGAGAAAGGCCCAGATCTCTCCCACAGACACATAGGTAAACATGTAGGCAGATCCTGTTTTGGGGATGCGAGCTCCAAACTCTGCATAACAAAAGGCAGCCAGTAGAGAAGCAATGCCCGCAAAGATGAAGGATATGATGACAGCGGGCCCGACCATGTCTTTAGCCACCGTTCCTGTCAGGACGTAAAGCCCAGAGCCCACCATGCCGCCGACTCCCAGCAGAGTCAGATCCAAGGTGGAGAGGCAGCGTTTCAGCGACGTGGCCATCATGTCATCATCCAGTGTCTTGAGTCGGTTCAGTCTCTGACAAAGTCGCACCGCTGGGGTGCAGCCTCTCGGACAAGTTGCCATAGCTACAGAGTGTTAGACAGGCCAGCTGGGCAGGACGGTGTTCAAACTGTCACACTGGATCCATTACCTGTCTATCAAGCTGACCTGCAAGACAAAAGATCAGGACAGGAAACGTGGTTGGACTTGTTTAGCCGGCATACTGTGTATGTTTAGGTTACATCAGCAAACAGATGCTCGAGCTTAAAATCCACTTTATATTGACAGTTTTTCTGTCTGCAGCTCGAGCAAGACACAAAGGTCGGCGTGACGAACCAATCTATACTAAGCCAGTAATCCTGGGTGATAAAACATGTTTAGCTTTTCCATTTTAATTATATTAATTCATATGGAATAAAGAAATAAAATCTACGTTGCTTTGGTAAACAACTTGAGAAGTTGATTAAATTGGATCTCCTGAACAGTTTTATACAGTAGACCCAAATGTTCCAGTTCTGGTACGGTGTCACGGTGGCTCTGAGGGTCAAAACATGTTTTCTACATCTTTTTCTAAAATGTTCTGGGTTGGCAGTTGTCCATCACTCCACTGTCTCTCCATATTTGCACGTCTATAAGCCTTGGGACTGTATTTTGGGACTTTACATGTAAAACTTGAAACTAAAGTTCATCTTATTCTTCGTGCAATGTTGCATTCTCTGAAATTTTGTTGTGTTTTCTGCAAGTTCCTCTAACGTCCACTTGAGTCTGGCTCCAGAAGAAGTGAGTCAGTCTCCATAAGTCCCCATGTTCAAAACTTCACAGCAGAAATAAACATGTTTACAGCCTGGTACAAAAAACAGTTTTGGTCTCTGTAGCTAATTTCCCCGTTCATGACAAC
Organism: Larimichthys crocea; assembly: GCF_000972845.2. Lineage (NCBI taxonomy): Eukaryota > Metazoa > Chordata > Actinopteri > Sciaenidae > Larimichthys > Larimichthys crocea. The sequence goes on from NC_040013.1 coordinate 2,165,281, forward strand.
TGTACTGAGGGTGAATTTATATACAACTCACCTGTTCACATTATATTAAGACTTAAAGTTATGCAGGATTAAGAGCGTGGACTCTTTGAATGACAGGTGGGTGTCCTTACAGGTGTCTGGTTGCCTGTTTTTGAATAAACCGGAGCAGGTGGAGCCACAACACTGAGCTTTAGGAACCTTTGTGTGACATCATGGAGACCTGGTCCATGTTTTATACAGTCAACTTATGTAAAACATTGTGTTTTGACCCTCAGGGCCACTGTATATATAATTTTGCATTGTATTTATTGGTAACACAGCATATTTTCTTGCAGTGTGTCATATAAAAGTAATAAAAAGATGTCATCTATGTGACTGATCACCACTTTAAATGTATATTGTGTAGATTTTACAGGCGTGAACGTGGCACAGGGCCAGTCCACGTCATTTTAAAGGCATATGTAGGCTGATATGTAAAATAAAAGCATTAAACCGTCACGATGGATGGATGGATCTGAACATCTAACCTCCTCATCAGTGAGGAGCAGCACTCATCCCCTCAGCAACATCCGACGGGCATATGGCGACAACAGGATGCCTCCGTTAGAATTACGTAACGTTTTTATTCCCCCTCTAGAAATAAAACCACACCGACGTGTTTGCACTTCTTATTGCTTTCAGGATGTATCCCTGACCACATACCGTGCCGAGCCGAGCCGTGCAAGGGGGAAAAAGGGCAAGCAGTGGAACAAGCGTCGTTTTAATGCCAAATAAATAATTTATAACAAAATGGAAACGGACGCAAAGAGCGGATCGTTAGTGCCGTACTTCCTCTCTCTCTCTCTGCTGGATGTTCTGCGAATGCAGCGCGCTCTTCATGCGTGAGGCAGGTGTTTTATTAAACGGGATTAAAATTATAAGCATAAAAAATAGAGAAGATATATATATGTGGATATTTTACCGTGGCTGTTCAGGGTCTCTCATGTGTGCTGCGGGTCCGGTGCTGTGGAGAAGTTGCCAGGACGCACCGTCCGTCTGATGATGGAGCAGAAGGTGCGCCGAGGAATAAACCCAACACTTCTTAAAGGCACACACACCTTTATATACGCTGCTGAAGGCCCCCTCCCAGCGTGCACCACCCAGTTATCTGGAGCCGGTGGTCCCTGAGGGGTAGTACTTATCTTTCACAGTATAAATAATATATATTATCTTATAAAGGCAATAAAAAATATTACAAATAAACAAATCTGACATGTGCAACACCATAAAAAATGATGTTTTTCTGCACTTGAGGGCATCATGATGAAGATTTTAGTATTAAAAAATGTTGCAACTTTGTAAATAATAACACATCGATGACATACTTCAGTTTGGAGCTACTGTATATGAATTAAACTGAAATGCAGTGGCGATGTGTTGACCCTGTCTCTTGCCTAATGACCAGCTGGGATTGGCTCCAGCCCTGATAATAATAAGCGGTTATGAAAAATGAATGGATGGAAATGGTGACCATAGTAACATGGCTGTGAGGATATGTAGGGTGCAACATATTTCATGAGCTGACCGTGTGTTTTGTATGTGAAACTTAAATAAATACACAGTGATATAAAAAGTGCAATATTTCTCTCTGAAATTACGATTAGTATGAGGTTATATGCTTTAGTACAAGTATCTCAGTGTTTTATTTACATATATCGTAGTAGTAAAATATATATCATGCAGAGTATACACAGGTATGGCTACTTATTTCTGATGCCCATTGTTCAGCTGTCCATGAGCATATAAAGAATAAGATCTACCTGTCCGTGGGTCAGTATTTATTGTAAAATCTGATGTTGTACTGACCCTTTCTGTGTGACGTGAAGCAGCAGAGGGTTAAAAGACAACGTGCACATAGGACAGGCCCATTTTTGGGTGAGATAAATATGCAAATGTAGTCTTACATGTCACTGCTTATGCAGTGTTACACCATCAATGAGGACAGAAGTCACTCACAGACTTCATGAACACATCAGATATTCATGTAATGGACAAATATCTAATGCTACTGTCCACACACTGGTTTTGTTCATGCTGTGTTTTATCATTAATGAATTGTTTATTATCGTTTCATTATGTGGAACAGTAAGCATTAAACGAGCACTTTAAAAGAAAATTAAATTAAAAAGAACTAAAACAAACTGACTAACAGATAAAAAAACAACAGCAGAGTTGCAAAGTGAGAAAAAGAAAAAATATGAGAAATGTCTCAGTAATGTTCAAATAAACAAAGTTTGTTCAAAACAGAGCGAGGCCTCGTTTCTGTTTCACACATTTAAAGTCGACGCCTGAAGGCCGCTGGGAGCTGAGTAAACAAACGGCACAAAACAACTTTCACCATGACACACAAGCATGTGTGGAACTTCAGCTTCAACGTCGATGTATGCAGAGATCATCTCGCCTACAGCAAACTCTGTCCTTAATCAACCATTAACCTCAATTAACCACATTACTGCCACGTCTCTTGATGCTCTGCTTAAATGTATGCATGTGTATAAAGTGTCTTCCATCGACGTCATGATTTCACAAGCGTCACGACCTGCTGCTGCTCTGTCCCAGGACTGGAAACGCGTTACTCAAAGACCACCTTCCTTCCTCTGCAGGTTTCCAGGGTGAATGTTACACTCGTAACTCATCAGTGAACAATGCCACGTGTTGACCGACACGTGTTGCAGGAACGTGAGCGCACAACGTCTTGTTTTCTTTTTCTTTTGGCACGACGTGTCCTCAAAGGATTCCAGACTGTGAATCTTTCTGTTGGAGCTTCAGGATCAACTCGAGTAGATTCATCTGCATCGTCAGCTCCTGAAACAACACACACACCCACACACACAGTTAAGAGTGAGTTAAGACACACGTTGCCATCTGCTGGACATGTATCTGCATCACAAGCACACATATTCTGTGATGTTTAACCTGAGGATTAGTGGTGATATAAAACCCGGGGACTCCAGCCTTCTCCAGGGTGTTCTGCTGGTCTATCACTTTTTGATCCATTTCTGCTACGATCTTCTTGTCCATCATTCTTTGTTCCTCTCGCACGCGGATTTCCAGAGCCTGAAGGCAAGACGCACAACTCTTAGAAAGGCATATGACACCACAATCCTTTTAGTATATTTACATTTAGTCATTTAGACAAAGCGTCTTACAGAGAAGGGAACAATCAAGGTACAGTGTGGTAAGAAAGCGTTAGTACAACAATAAGACTTGTTGGGAGTGTTGGAGAGGAGGTCCTCTCTGAAGAGCTGGAGGTCTTAAAGATAGAGAGGGACGCCCATCAGTGATGTGCGGGTTGATCCAAATTGAGCGGGCCCGCGGTCACGAGTCACCAAACAATATTTTTAATGATATTCAGGTCGCAGTCGGTCGGGTCATTTGAAATAAAGCGGGTTGGGTACAATATTTCACAATTATTTGCTGCGGTCCGAGTTCGGGCGGGTTAGTTTAAAACGTCGGTCGGTGCGGGTCGATCAAACATGGCATCACTGACGCCCCTGATCTGGTAGAAACTGGTAGGACGTTCCACCAACGGGGAAGAGAAGAGAAAGAAGCAGAGCCAGACGTCGTTCATTGGACGTGAGGTAACATATACCTGTATGAGGGCGTTGAAGCAGGTGGGTGCAGAACCGTAGGCAAGAATTCGCAATTTGAATTGAATGCGGGCTGCAACTGGAAGCCAGTGGAGCTCTATGAGCAGCATCTGAAGGGGTTTCACTGTGCAGGCTGGGAGGACGTTACAGTAAGATGACCACAGCTTGTGTCAGGAGGAGTCGAGTGGCATGTTGAGTTAAGTAAGGCCTGATTTTTATGATGTTGTAAAGCGGCATAGTAATCAGAAAGAGAGATTTTAAGGCCTTATTGTTGTGGAGAACTTGCAAGGTCAATGGTCAGGAGTTCATAAAGTGTTCAGGAGCCTCTGATGTCTTATGCTGTATTATTTATTGAATTAGAGACACTCTCAAAGTTCATCAGAAGTGCCTGAGTCGGTCTCACATTCTGCCCAACTCATCCTGGTGGATCGACTTTAAACCCCAAGATCGTCTCGCTTTATCCGTTAGTCGGGTCGTGGGGGCAGCAGCTTCAGCAGGGAAGCCCAGACTTCCCTCTCCCCGGCCACTTCATCCAGCTCTCCCAGGGGGACCCCAGGGTGTTCCCAGGCCAGCCAAGAGACATAGTCTCTCCAGCATGTCCTGGGTCTTCCGGCCGCCTCCCGGAAGGACGTGCCCGGAGCTCCTCACGAGATGCCCGAGCCACCTCAGCTGGTTCCTCTCGATGCGGAGAAGCAGCAATTCTACTCTGAGCTCCTCGCGGATGGCTCGAGCTTCTCGCCCTTATCTCTAAAAGAGAGCCAAGCCACCCTGCTGGGTCACCTAGGTGACCATAGGTGAGGGTAGGAACGTAGATCGATGGACCGGTGCAGAGTCTGCATCACTGCAGAAGCCGCAACGATCCTCCCGTTCCATCCTTCCCTCACTCGTGAACACGACCCCGAGATACTTGAACTCTTCCTGGTATATGAGTGGGTGCCGCTCTCTAATCTAGGTCAGGCTGCAGACTGGCGACAGGGCCACCGCAAATCTGCTGGGATTACGGAGGCCTCAGAGAGATGAGCGCATCCCGGGTTTTTACATAACATCGTGTCTGCCCGCCTACCAAGATCTTCCCTGTGTGTGAAGATCTCAAAATCGATTTGGCTTTGACTTACATCCATAATTATACCTCTCAGGTTATCTCGGTCATATGACGATAAAACTCAATAATCTATGTGCTTTGATTTCTAATCTCATGCCAACAGGGGGAGAAAAGGGCGGAGAGGGTCTGCTCGGAACGAGATCAGTGACACAAAAAAGAGCAAAGTCACGGGACGAGAATGTGGGAGATTAAGTGAAGCAATGAAGTGTCGTTCAGCCACTTAGAAGGGGAAACAAATTCTGATGACTAATAGAGAACATGCAAAACATAGAGATAACACAGCTAGAGTGAACACAAAAAAGGACAGAGTGTATAAAGCAAAATATCAAGAGTAGTAATAAAAAATAAATAGAATATGGGATTAAACATTTGCCAGAAACCACCACGTGAAAAGGAGGGCAGGATCAGTGATAGTTCTCTGAGGTTTTTGGGGAGAAGACTTTGAAGAAGGCAAAAGATGTAAACTCACAAAAGCCTGTGCATTCCTCTGAAACAAAACCAAAAAAAACATGCAACAAATGCTTCAGATCTTTAAAATGCAGTCCACAAAAATGAGAGTTTTGGTGAGTTTTCCAGCTGCAGATCTGTGTTAACGTTTAAAAATCATCCACTGAGTGTACTAACCTAAAGTGCAGTTTTGTCACCAAGAAAGCACCGGATATCTCTAACCTATGATCACGTGGGTTCTAACAAAGTGGCAAAGTTTGAGAGAAAAAACAGCTGGTCTTAAAGGATCTAAAGACATCTTCGATGCTAGGAGTTTACAGGACAGTAATAAAGCTCTCTACTGTACATTCGAGTATTCAAAGAATGCTGTAAAATATGCTTTCACAACAAGACGGAGAGCGTGCACCCACCCTGCGGTGTGCTAACATCCTGCCAAAAGAACGAGTACAGACTGTGGCAGGCTGGGTCACACGGTAAAGGGAGTGAGATACAAAGAGTACACAAGTAATAGTACGGCGTATCGAATGGGAGACAACAGATAATACCAGGCAGTAGTACTGACTATGGTCAGGTCACACATCATCTCTTTCTCTTCGGCGTACTCCTCAGACGTCGGTCGGCGGACGGGGTGATGTGGTGCCCCGAGTCTACTTGTCCATCGGGCGTGGACAGACTGCACCGTCTGTACCAGGCTGCCGCTGGGTCAGCAACCACTAACGGGCGCCCATGTCTTTGGGATGCATCTCCCGCATGCCTCCTTACTGTGCCAGATCCCATAGCCGAATATACAAAGAGACATGAAGGAAAGGGACAGCACGAAACACTTAGAGGTATTAAAGTCAGGGCATCTGCACACAAGGTTTTGGTTGTGTGTTCTGCCAATTTCAGTCCTCAATGTGTCTAAAAACTTTTAAACTGATTGTCATGATCTCCAATATTGTTCACTTTCTGGTACAATGTTGATGAATTTGGCTTCTGACACAATAAAGAAATCCCACGCCACGCCGTGATGGAAGTGGCCTATAGCTCTGGGCCTGTCAGTGTATATTCCACGTGTGTGCTCCTGTTAACTTGCTGCAGTCTGACAGTGGTGTTTAAAATGGTTTTACTGGCCAGAAAGAGCCTTAAGCTAATGCGCCTAATCGTGTTTTCCCAGCGATCCCCAACCCCTTACTGACAGGGTATTAGCGCTGTCTGACCACCATCTACATCCTCAGGAGGGCTGCTGAGAAAGATTTTCACTTTTTTCCGGATGATGCAAAGACTCATAATATGTGTGTACTGTGATTAGTCTCTCGTCAAGAGACCAAATTGAAACTAAGTGTGCATCTGAGCCTACGCAACAACAAAAGTGGATGGCATGCGATGAGACATCAGCTTAAAAATATGGGAAAACTGCAGAGTCCTGACGTCCATACATCTAAATCTACTGACACACTGTAGGCGTTGAAGCTGACTAAGCTATGCAAGGCCTACTTTGGATCTTGTTGGGTTAAATGGTGACCTTAACCTCATGATTTCGATCAAATATTCTAAATAGTTCTCCAAGAAAAAGCGGGTAAGGAGAGGGACACACTCTTAGCTATCTACAGGCATTTTGTGAGCCTTTTCAGACCTTGGTTATGCGTATATTGTGATAGTTTTCTTTCCCCTTGTCATTTTGTTTTCTGGTGCTGTCTTACCTATCGCGATCCATACGGTGAATCGAATCCGGTTAGATAGCTGAGTTTCAGCATGAGGAATCATTAAGAGGATGCTGATAGCTGGAGTCAGTGGAACCAAAGGTACCTAAACAACGATAAACATCAGTCACACACTAATCAGAGTTAATGTAGGTTTTCAAAATGTGTGTTGTTTAGCTGAGGTCATCTGCAGGACCACAACCTCACCTGGAATGTTTGCTGTGTGGTTTGTGGTTCGGGCATCCATATGAGGCACCATACTGACAACAAAAGCTAAGCTGAAAATCACCAGCAGCATTGTGAAGCTCCAGAGTGAAGCTGCAGCTGATTTCTACCAAATTCTAACCACAGCGCAGCAGCGAGACCAGCTCACGATCAATGTCAGCACGCATAAGGCCACCAACCTCGCCCGGCTCACAGCCCCCCAGCAGCTTGCCCAGGTACGGTTCCCAAAAGGCCTTCAGCTGTCCCACCCCACGGCGTCTTCTGTCTTCTGTCTCTCCACAACTGGAGTTTGTCAGAGAAGGATCATACTGCTTCAGCTCGCCGCGGTCCTCGGTTATGTTCTGGGACTTGATGGGGCAGGCGAAGGCCAGCGTTGGGTTGGGAGCGTGGAACTGGTTCCCTTGTCCGCTGGTTTTCCTCCGGCTGGAAGCGCAACACGATAAACGCTCGCTGCCACAAAGGTGTACGCGAGGAGGGTGCCGATGGACAGGAATTGAACAAGGCCTCCAGGCAAAGATGAGAGCCCATGGTGGCCATGAGGATCCCAAAACACCAATATAGCATTGGACGGGAACTTTAGTGAACGGGTTGACCCGTGCGAAAATAGAGAAGAACAAGCCATCCTCTGCCATGGCGTACACATCCGAGGGAGGGAGAAGAGATTACAGAGCAGCACAGTGTTCATGGCTGGAAATGGGGCAGCGAGAGTCATTGTCAGAACACGATGGTAGCCAATAATACTGCTCAACATAATGCAACAACATTTAACTAGACACTCACCGCAGATGGAACCTACTGCCACAATAATTCCGGCCCAGCTGTAACCACGGCGGAAGAAGGCATCTGCCAGAGCTGAGTTGGGGTCCAGAGTGTGCAGGGTACCATCAGTGTGAGCACCGTGGAGACCAGGATGTAAGTGTCGAGCCCAGTCCAAGGGAGATCGCGGTGGCAATGGGAACAGCTTTCTGTGGGTTCTTTGCCTCCTCGCTTGAGGACGCAATTACGTCGAAGCCCACGAAGCGTATAAGCACGTGGCCGAGCCTGCCAGTATTCCGCATAACCCAAATGGTGCGAAACCGCCTTCCTTCTGGCTCCAATTGGCTGGTTCAGCCAGCATAAAGCCAAAGACCAGGATGAAAACGATGACAACCATACTAATGGTGGAGAAGATATGGTTGAGGTAAGAGGACACTTGAACTCCAAAGGAAATGAAGAACGAGGCAACGACTAGAATCCCTGCTGCGAGGATGTCGGGGTAGTGGGCGGAAGGGCACGTTCCACTGCATAATGTGCTCTCCGTGAAGTTCTGGATAGCGTGGTTAAAAATGGAGTCCAGATAGCCGCTCCAGGCACGTGCCACAGCGGCGCCGCCAATCATGTTCTCCAGGATCACATTCCAACCAATGAGAAAGGCCCAGATCTCTCCCACAGACACATAGGTAAACATGTAGGCAGATCCTGTTTTGGGATGCGAGCTCCAAACTCTGCATAACAAAAGGCAGCCAGTAGAGAAGCAATGCCCGCAAAGATGAAGGATATGATGACAGCGGGCCCGACCATGTCTTTAGCCACCGTTCCTGTCAGGACGTAAAGCCCAGAGCCCACCATGCCGCCGACTCCCAGCAGAGTCAGATCCAAGGTGGAGAGGCAGCGTTTCAGCGACGTGGCCATCATGTCATCATCCAGTGTCTTGAGTCGGTTCAGTCTCTGACAAAGGCGCACCGCTGGGGTGCAGCCTCTCGGACAAGTTGCCATAGCTACAGAGTGTTAGACAGGCCAGCTGGGCAGGACGGTGTTCAAACTGTCACACTGGATCCATTACCTGTCTATCAAGCTGACCTGCAAGACAAAAGATCAGGACAGAAATGTGGTTGGACTGTTTAGCCGGCATAACTGTGTACGTTTAGGTTACATCAGCAAACAGATGCTCGAGCGTAAAATCCACTTTATTGACAGTTTTTCTGTCTGCAGCTCGCGAGACACAAAGGTCGGCGTGACGAACCAATCTATACTAAGCCAGTAATGGGTGATAAAACATGTTTAGCGTTCCTTTTTATATTAATTCATATAGAATAAAGAAATAAACATCTACGTTGCTTTGGTAAACAACTTGGAGAAGTTGATTAAATTGGATCTCCTGAATGTTTTTACAGTAGAACCCAAGTGTTCCAGTTCTGGTACGGTGCCACGGTGGCTCTGAGGGTCAAAACATGTTTTCTACGTTTTTCTAAAATGTTCTGGGTTGGCAGTGGCCCATTCATCCACTGTCCCTCCATATTTGCACGTCTATAAGCCTTGGGGACTGTATTTAAGACTTTACATGTAAAACTTGAAACTAAAGTTCATCTTATTCTTCGTGAAATGTTGCGTTCTCTGAAGTTTTTCTGCAGTTCCTCTAACGTCCACCTGAGGCTGGCTCCAGAAGTGAGTCAGTCTCCAGAATCCCCATGTCCAATGTCCACTTCACAGCAGAAAAAACATGTTTACAGCCTGTACACAAAAACAGTTTTGGTCTCTGTAGCTAATTTCCCCGTTCATGACAACTTACTGAGGGTGAATTTATATACACTCACCTGTTCACATTATATTAGGCTTAAAGTTATGCAGGATTAAGAGCGGGACTTGAATGACAGGTGGGTGTCCTTACAGGTGTCTGGTTGCCTGTTTTTGGATAACCGGAGCAGGTGGAGCCACAACACTGAGCTTTAGGAACCTTTGTGTGACATCATGGAGACCACGTCCATGTTTTATACAGTCAACTTATGTAAAACATTGTGGTTTTGACCCTCAGGGCCACTGTATACATAATTTTGCATTGTATTTATTGGTAAAACGGCATATTTCTTGCAGTGTGTCATATAAAAGTAATAAAAAAACCCTTAAAGATGTCATCTATGTGACTGATCACCACTTTAAATGTATATTGTGTAGATTTTGCAGGCGTGAACGTGGCACAGGGCCAGTCCACGTCATTTTAAGGCATATGTGGCTGATATGTTAAATAAAAAACTTAAACCGTCCACGATGGATGACAGATCTGAACATCTAACCTCCTCATCAGTGAGGAGGCAGCACTCATCCCCTCAGCAACATCCGACGGGCATATGGCGACAACCGGATGCCTCCGTTAGAATTACGTAACGTTTTTATTCCCCCTCTAGAAATAAAACCACACCGACGTGTTTGCACTTCTTATTGCTTTCAGGATGTATCTGACCACCACATACCTGCCGAGCCGAGCCGTGCAAGGGGAAAAAAGGGCAAGCAGTGGAACAAGCGTCGTTTTAATGCCAAATAAATATTTATACAAAATGGAAACGGACGCAAAAAGCGGATCGTTTGCCGTACTTCCTCTCTCTCTCTGCTGGATGTTCTGGTAATGCAGCGCGCTCTTCATCCGTGAGGCAGGTGTCTTTATTAAACGGATTAAAATATAGCATAAAAAAATAGAGAATATTATATATATGTGGATATTTTACCGTGGCTGTTCAGGGTCTCTCATTGTGCTGCGGGTCCGGTGCTGTGGAGAAGTTGCCAGGACGCACCGTCCGTCTGATGATGGAGCAGAAGGTGCGCCGAGGAATAAACCCAACACTTCTTAAAGGCGCACACACCCTTATATACGCTGCTGAAGGCCCCTCCCAGCGTGCACCACCCAGTTATCTGGAGCCGGTGGTCCTGAGGGGTAGTACTTATCTTTCACAGTATAAATATATATTATTTTATAAAGGCAATAAAAAATATTATTTGACTGTGCAACACCTAAAAAATGATGTTTTCTGGACTTGAGGGCATCATGATGAAGATTTAGTATTAAAAAATGCATCTTTGTAAATAATAATACATCGATGACATACTTCAGTTTGGAGCTACTGTATATGATTAAACTGAACATGCAGTGCGATGTGTTGACCCTGTCTCCTGGCCAGCAGGGATTGGCTCCGCCCTGATAATAATAAGCGGTTATGAAAAAGAATGGATGGAAATGGGGTGCAACATTATTTCATGAGCTGACCGTGTTTTTGTATGTGAAAACTTAAATAAATACACAGTGATATAAAAAGTGCAATATTTCTCTCTGAAATTACGATGAGTATGAGGTGTCATAAAACTTATATATGCTTTAGTACAAGTATCCGTGTTTTATTACATGTACCGTGTATTAAAATATATATCATGCAGGGTATAACAGGTATGGCTACTTATTTCTGATGCCCATGTTTCAGCTGTCCATGAGCATATAAAGAATAGATCTACCTGTCTGTGGGTCAGTATTTATTGTAAATCTGCTCTCTCTGTGTACTGACGTTGATTGTTGTACTCACTTCTCACAGTTAAAGACAACGTGCACATAGGACAGGCCCATTTTTGGGTGAGAAAATATGCAAATGTAGTCTTACGTGTCACTGCTTATGCAGTGTTACACCATCAGTGAGGACAGAAGTCACTCACGACTTTATGGACACATCAGTATTCATGTAATGGACAAATATCTAAATGTACTGTCCCACACTGCTTTTGTTCATGCTGTATTTTATCATTAATGAATTGTTTATTATCGTTTCATTATGTGGAACAGTAAGCATTAAACGAGCACTTAAAAGAAAATTAAATTAAAAAGAACTAAAACAAACGACTAACAGATAAAAAAAACAACAACAAATATGAAAATGTCTCAGTAAAGTTCAAATAAACAAAGTTTGTTCAAAACAGAGCGAGACCCTCGTTTCTGTTTCACACATTTAAAGTCGACGCCTGAAGGCCGGTGGGATCTGAATAAACAAACAGCACAAAACAACTTTCACCATGACACGCAGGCATGTGTGGAACTTCAGCTTCAACGTCGATGTATGCAGAGATCATCTCGCCTACAGCAAACTCTGTCCTTAATCAACCATTAACCTCAATTAAACCACATTACTGCCACGTCTCTTGATGCTCTGCTTAAATGTATGCATGTGTATAATGTGTCTTCCATCGACGTCATGATTTCACAAGCGTCACGACCTGCTGCTGCTGCTGCTCGTCCCAGGACTGGAAACGCGTTACTCAAAGACCACCTTCCTTCCTCTGCAGGTTTCCAGGGTGAATGTTCACCCGTAACTCATCAGTGAACAATGCCACGTGTTGACATGTGTTACAGGAACTGAGCGTACAAACGTCTTGTTTTCTTTGTCTTTGGCACGACGTGGCCTCAAAGGATTCCAGACTGTGAATCCTTCTGTTGGAGCTTCGGATCAACTCGAGGAGATTCATCTGCATCGTCAGCTCCGGAAACAACACCACACCCACACACAGTTTAAGAGTGAGTTAAGACACACGTTGCCATCTGCTGGACACGTGTCTGCATAACACGAACACATATTCTGTGATGTTTAACCTGAGGATTCGTGGTGATATAAAACCCGGGGACTCCAGCCTTCTCCAGGGTGTTTCTGTCTGGTCTATCACTTTTTGATCCATTTCTGCTACGATCTTCTTGTCCATCATTCTTTGTTCCTCTCGCACGCGGATTTCCAGAGCCTGAAGGCAAGACGCACAACTCTTAGAAAGGCATATGACACCACAATCATTTTAGTATATTTACATTTAGTCATCTTCGTCTTACAGAGAAGGGAACAATCAAGGTACAGTGTTGTAAGAAAGGGTTAGTACAACAATAAGTGCTTGGTTTGTAGTGGAGAGGAGGTCCTCCTGAAAGCTGGAGGTCTTAAAGATGTGTGGGTTGATCCAAATTGAGCGGACCCGCGGTCACGAGTCACCAAACAATATTTTTAATGTTTCAGGTCGCGGTCGGTCGGGTCGTTTGAATAAAGATGCGAGTAAGTTTTGTAATTTATGTAGTAGACAAAATTTTCTGTGAAAACGCACAGACTTTATGGCTGAATAACTGGCGCGAAGATGCCACGAGTTCTACAGGAGTGGAGAAAGTATAGACTACATTTTTAAAATGCGGGTCAGGAAGCGGGTTGGGTACAATATTTCACAATTATTTGCTGCGGTCCAGTTTGGCGGGTTTAGTTTAAAACGTCGGTCGTGGCGGGTCGATCAAACATGGACCGCGCATCACTGACGTCTCTGGTAGGAACTGGTAGGACGTTCCACCAACGCAGAAGCCAGACGTCGTTCATTGGACGTGAGGGTAACATATACCTGTATGAGGGCGTTGAAGCAGGTGGGTGCAGAACCGTAGGCAAGAATTCGAATTTGATTTAATGTGTGCTGCAACAGGAAGCCAGTGGAGCTCTATGAGCAGCATCTGAAGGGGTTTCACCGTGCAGGCTGGGAGGCGTCAGAGAACGTTAAGTAAGATGACCACAGCTTGTGTCAGGAGTGAGTCGTGGCATGTTGAGTAAGTAAGCCTTATTTTTATGATGCTGTAAAGCAGCATAGTAATCAGAAAGAGAGATTTTAAGGCCTTAATGTTGTGGAGAACTTGCTGGATCAAAGGTCAATGGTCAGGAGTTATAAAAGT
>NC_040013.1:2178829-2182241 GCF_000972845.2 Larimichthys crocea
AAAGTGTTCAGGAGCCTCTGATGTCTTATGCTGTATTATTTATTGAATTAGAGACACTCTCAAAGTTCATCAGAAGTGCCTGAGTCGGTCTCACATTCTGCCCAACTCATCCTGGTGGATCGACTTTAAACCCCAAGATCGTCGCTCGTCTTCTCCCGCTTTATCCGTTAGTCGGGTCGTGGGGGCAGCAGCTTCAGCAGGGAAGCCCAGACTTCCCTCTCCCCGGCCACTTCATCCAGCTCTCCCAGGGGGACCCCAGGGTGTTCCCAGGCCAGCCGAGAGACATAGTCTCTCCAGCGTGTCCTGGGTCTTCCCCGGGGCCGCCTCCCGGAGGGACGTGCCCGGAGCTCCTCACGAGATGCCCGAGCCACCTCAGCTGGTTCCTCTCGATACGGGGAAGCAGCGGTTCTACTCTGAGCTCCTCGGGGATGGCCGAGCTTCTCGCCCTATCTCTAAAAGAGAGCCCAGCCACCCTGCGAACCTAGGTGACCATAGGTGAGGGTAGGAACGTAGATCGACAGACCGGTGCAGAGTCTGCATCACTGCAGAAGCCGCAACGATCCTCCCGTTCCATCCTTCCCTCACTTTTGAACAAGACCCCGAAATACTTGAACTCCTCCGCTTGAGGCAGGATCTCATCCTCGACCCGGAGGCTGCACTCTGAGAACCACGGCCTCGGATTTGAAACCCCAAGATAACACCACAAGCTTTCTATTGTGTCTAGGAAAGACGACGTTAGGTCTGTTTGACCCCGAGGACCTCAGGTGCACACAGGTGACCCCGTGTGACCACACTCACCTCCAGTTCAGCCTGTTGGTTTGACTTGAGCAGTGTGAGGTTGTGAGACTTGCAGGACTGCAGGGCATCTTTGTGCTTCCGTACGAGATCTTGTTTCAGTGCTGCACACACACAAACACACAAACACACAAAAATATGCAACAACCAGTCAGGCAACATGCACATATTTGCAACAGGAAGCAGATTTCACGAGAATCTGAGAGCATTCCTGCACGTTTCCAGTCCTGAGCACCCACCTTGGTGTTCGCAGTGCAGCTTCTGCCTCTGGTTGTACAGGTTCTTCTCCGTCAGGTGCTGGATGTCCAGGAGACCCTGCACAATCTCATACACGGTCCCATCTATGAGCGCCAAGGCCAGGTCGCTCAGGGTGTTGTAGGACAGGCGCTGCTGGAAGGAGCTGGACCAGAACACATGCAGGTCAGATGAAGCTTCTACAGGTGGAACCGGTTCAGGTGCAGTGACTCACCTGGGCAGATCTTTGACTAACGCCTGCAGCTCTGACAGCAGGTAGTAGTGCCTCTCTTGTTGTTTTGTCGGATCAGCTGTGATGACTCCAGGGTAACTGTCCATGTCCGCGCGCTCTGCTGATGTGCGCACGTGGTCAACACCTGTCTCTAAATAACAAATATTTGTTGTTTTTTAGCCACGTGCGCTCTTTTTGTTTATTAGCATTAGCTCCCATCAGGACCCCGAGTCCTGCCTGTCCATATGCCTGTCTGTAATACTGATGGGAAGTTCGGTTCTTTTTTTGGGAGTCGGATCTTTTGACTCACCAAGAAGAGTCAAGTCAGTCAGAATCAGAAGGAAGAAATAATCACCTAGTGGTCAAACAAAACATAACCACACACATATGGATCCTACATATTCAATACATCCTTTGTACCAAAGCAGTAAAAAACAAAACAAAAAAAAGTAAAACTGACATTTTCTAATATCAATAAATTGCTGTCAATTGTTTTATTTTTTTGTTTAATATTTATAGCAACCATATTGCCTCACAGATGTCTTTTGCTGTATATATTTTTTAGATTTGTACATCTTTATTCTATATATATATTTATTTTATATACTTTTCTTTTTACATCTTTTACTACACTTGTGTCCATACTGTTTTAGACAAGAGAGAAACGCAATTTCGGTGCTCTGTATGTCCTGTACACATAGCAGCATTGACAATAAAGTTGACTTTGACTTTGACTTTTAATTGCGTTTACAGGCCGTTGTAACTCTCTGGAACCGCCTAATGAATGCACTAACGTGCTTGTAGAACCACTCTGCTACACAAAGCAGATGTAAACACCTATAATTTTTTTTAAAAAAGGACAGCTATTGACTATGTTATTGCCTTTGTGTTTTCAAAATTTTGAAAATGGGTCCAAATGCTGCTTCTTTTTTTCTACTATCACTTAACGGCTCACGTACCGGACCGTATGAAAGTGAGCGATGAGAGCCGGCTCCTGTCCATCAGCCGTTAAGTGCTGTAAATGCAATGAAAACAATTGGCTACAACATTTATTTATATTAGAAAATGTTTTTTTTTTTTTTAACTTTTGAATACTTCAGTACCAAGGATGTATTGAATAATTTAAGTGATAAATTTGGCAATGCATGCTAGTGTTTGGTTGAATTATACAAGGCCCCCATCTCTGGAACAGGCTGGCTTTTACCTAAGGTGCCATTCACTGCTGAGTTTTTTATGTCCTGATCACTCCCTGTTACTTTTATATCTGGTGCTTATTCACTGTACAGGTCTTATTTATTTTTACTGCAACTGTTCTTAAATTCTGCTTTGTACCCTATAGGTCTTAATTTTACTTCTTATTTGTTTCGTTGTTGTAGTTTTATACTTTTTTACTTTTCTTCTAATCTCTAGTTTTTCATGCAACTGCTCTCTGCTACCTTAAAAACTGTTAGTTGTTGTCTATTTCTGTTTTTACTCTGCTCTGTGAAGCACTTTGGGCTACAATTCTGTATGAATGGTGCTATGTAAATAAATAAATAAAGTTGAAGTTGAAGTTAAAATGAAGAGCCGTTGGGGAGCAGAAAGAGTCAAATGTTCTGACTCCCTAAAAAGAGATGGGAAGTTCGGTTCTTTTTTGGTGGAGTCGGATCATTTGACTCACCAAGAAGAGTCAAGTCAGTCAGAATCAGAAGAGAAGAAATAATCACCTAGTGGTCAAACAAAACATAACCACACACATATGGTCCTACTATTCAATAATCCTTTGTACCAAGCAGTAAAACGACAAATGATTTAAAATTGACATTTTCTAATACATAAATTGCTGTCAATTGTTTATTTTTATTAATATTTATAGCAACCATATTGCCTCACAGTTTCTTGTTTGCTGTAATATTTTGATTGTACACTTATCTCTATTAATAATTATTTTATAACTTCTTTTTACATCTTTTACTACACTTGTGTCCATACTGTTTTAGACAAGAGAGAAACGCAATTTCGTGCTCTGTATGTCCTGTACACATAGCAGCATTGACAATAAGTGTTGACTTTGACTTTTAATTGTGTTTTACAGACACTTGTACTCTCTGAAACCGCCTAATGAATGCACTAACGTGCTTGTAGAACCACTCTGCTACACAAAGCGATATA
>NC_040013.1:3255216-3334586 GCF_000972845.2 Larimichthys crocea
TGTAACCGGGCACCGTACCGAACGAACATCCACCGACTCATCCTCATGCATGACCATGAAGCTGACGCCGCCGGTGCCGGTGCCGGTCCCGTCATCGTTATCAAACTTTCCGCGGACGGAGCCGCGCGGTTGAATTTCCGGTAGATGAGACGCAGCAAAGAGGCAGTGCTGCCCCTGCAGGTAAACCCTGACACAGCGTCCGGTGTGAGGGAGAGCTTAATATCTTAATTAATAATAATAAATGATTAATTAACTGTCAATCAATAATCATTAACTTTAAACATAACAACACACCCCTCATGTAAATGCATAACATTACATTACACAACAAAAGAAATAAAGAATAAACAGAATACAGTAAGGTAAATCAACTTTATTGTCAATAAAGCAAAACATGAAATATAAAATATAAGTAAAATATGTAAATAAATAAATAAATAAAAAATACAAATCTAAAATATACACAGCTTAAGACATCAATATGGAAGTGTAAACAGAGTATTAGTATAAATATATATATAAATAGTAATATATATATAATATAAGTTATAATATAAGTATAAGTGGGGTAATATGGCAGTATGACAGGATTTACAAGTATTACAGTATGCATGTACAATCAAAAATGAAATATGTAGATAAAACTTCCTCAGAATATTATATATATATATATATATATATATATATATATATATAGATATATATATATATAATATATATATATATATATATATAATATATTAATATTATATTGTTTGGTTGATTAGTCAAAACAAATTGTTTTTGAATGTCCCTTGATGTAACATAGCAACACAGATGCTGCAACATTCTATACATTTCAATTTATACAAACAGAAAACATAAACAAAAGAAGCAGGAGGACATTTCAATTTCACAAGGAGGTAAGCGATTTTTTAAAAATATCCTTTAATGAAAGAAATGCGGAATATTGTTGTTCAACAGTTCAGTGAGGAGAAAGAACAAAGCTTAAGCCGCGAAGGAATATATAGAGTAGTTACCATCACTGACTACTTACTGCTCAGCAAATTCAGTTTTAAGACAACAAGCTG
Organism: Larimichthys crocea; assembly: GCF_000972845.2. Classification (NCBI taxonomy): domain Eukaryota; kingdom Metazoa; phylum Chordata; class Actinopteri; family Sciaenidae; genus Larimichthys; species Larimichthys crocea. The sequence continues at coordinate 3,256,287 of NC_040013.1, forward strand.
CCTTTTTATGGGCATTAACATTCATGACATGTAAAGAAATGTCAGTAATTGCAGGATCATGGAGCATAGCCCTCGCTTAAAGTATGGCCTTACGTCTTTCCCTGCAGTTGTGTATTCATTCACTCCTGTGTCGCCTGTGTCAGCATCCAGTCATACTGCCGCTTATTAAAAGTTAACCCACAGCGCCAGAAAATCAAACTGAGAGTTCAGGAAAAAAAGAGTAAACCTAATCACTGCTTTTATTTTGTCCACACAGAACTTTGGAGAGGAGAATAACGATGAAAAAACGCTGGAGGAACTCCTGATTTCTCCCCTTTGAGGTACAATCATTTTTGTAGGACACGGGCCATGCGTGTGTTTGTTTGTTTTTTATCTATCTACTCTGAAACATACTGAAAAAAGTGTTTGTATTTGATGACTTTTGTCGTATGACTGGTCAGGGGGAGACAACGGGAAGCGACATCGTACGATCAACAGGATGGCAGAAAGGAATTCAGACGCTTTAAATTTAGTAACATGCAGCAATTTATGATCAATTGTCTGATAGACGAACTTGATTCCTGCGTCACTGCTGGAGATATATCTTGCTGACACAGATGCTGACACAAATGATGCTGCCACACGGTGACGCTGCCCACCACTGACCTGACCAGTGATGCCCACACGGACTCTGACACCAGTGATGCTGAAACAGTGACACTGACAGCAGCTCACAACCAATCAATGTGAGCAACAGGAAAACGTCGTCGCTGACCAACAGGATGCTGAAGAAGAAAAGGGAGCGGCAGCACCCCCCGAATCAGGAACAACACATGTGAAAGGAGAAGGCAGAGTGAAGAAAATGAGGAGCTATCTCAGTGACCTTTTTAATCCTCATGCATTTAATAAGTGGGAGAAATTAGAGATGACGACGTAGACTAATTTTTTTCATTGTCTTTTGTAATGCTTTAATAAGAATCTGACAATGGCAATATTCAGGAAAAAACAATGTGCACGAAGTACAAATCTCCTGTTTTAATACAATGGAAAAGGGCATTCCTCCTTCTGGTATGGCAGAGTGATTATGAGTTGGTAGGGTGGACTGTGGAGCTTTTTGGAACCTGTGAACTGTAAAATTGTGCCAAATCCCAAATAAGTCGTGTCCTTCATCCCAAACACACTAAAAAATACCTTAACTCGTGAGATGCAGTCAAAAGTGCATTGATATGGGTTAGGATGGCATGTAGCATGCAAGTGGATATGCAGGGTTTGTGCAAAACCAACCAGGTGTTTATTTCACCACACTGACCATTAAACCAACAATTTAAAACAATACTGTGACCTACCAGCAGCAGCCATGTGTGGTGACTGGCAGCCTTATAACCCTGCTGCGGCTACCAACCAACCCTGACACAGTCTGGGGGTTTCTGCCCCTCCCATTACATCTCAACATAACAAACATTAGACAAGAACCTTAAAATACATCACACCTACATATTTATAAATTAGTCTGTATGTTCTACCTGTGCGGAACATTTTACCAAAAATCTATAACTCCCAAGAACTGATTAAGGTGCACCCCCCCCTGCACCAATCAGCTCATGGTATGCCCAGAACCTTTAAAACTGCTCAGTAAAACTGGGGACTGTTTTCACCTGAACACCCGGGAGAGAAGAACAGGTGAGTGACTTACTAAATAATAAATAAATAATAAAACTTTGTTACTTTGCTGCTGTAGCTTCAGGATACAGTCCAAGATTAAAACCACTGAAAGCTAAGCTGGTCTCTTAAAACTTGTGAATTCTTTAATAATATATATTTTTTAAATTAAAAACGTCACTGCCCCAGGGAATGAATGATTAAGACTGCAGCTCTGCAGCATCATTACAAAGCAGGACTGCCCTCCTAATGAAGTGAGATCAGTCACTGGTGGCCAATTAGTCAGAGTATAAAAGAATAAAACTTCTAAGGTGAAGTGACAACCCTAATAAGTATCACAGGGGTCTTTTTTTTTTAATGCTTACTATTAACTAAGCAATCACTTTAATATTATCAGACAGGACAGCACAATTACAGTAAGTACGGTTTGTCAGAGTACAGCATGTCCGTCCGATTGTCCTCCTTGAGCTGTTGTGTACTGATCATATGCTGGAAACGTAGTTTAAATGCTTCATCCCATCTTCATCTGTCATCCCACCATGGGCTACTTCCACTTTTGTCTCTTCAGGAATGGACTGTTATTGTTGTATTATGTGGATAATGGTCACTCCCTTCGGTACACCTTCCAATCACAAATTGTGCAATATTATTGGGAACAAAGATCAGTTTCCATCTTCCAGAACTTGGAAGTTCTTTCCTCTAACTTGTCCTTTGGGCCCTTCTCCTCACCTCTCACTTCCGTTCCACCGAGCTGAGCAGTGTCCTTTGCTACACACCTTTGTGTACCACGGCCTTTTTTTTACTACACCTTCCTTCCGCTCACTAAACTTCCTGCTGTTGCTGTCAACATCGTCTCCCCTCCCGGCCTCCTGCCTGTCAGAGGAGGACAGGTGTACTGTAAGAATGTTCTTCCGGACCTATACAGGAAAGTATTCCCAACAATACCTAAACTTATAACTGTCAAGTCTGAGTGACCTGTTAAAAAGATAAGTCAACATGCAATTCAGCCTGGTTAACCATGAGCTGGGCCTTCTCTGCCTCCACCTTGACAGGCTTTTTGGGGCATTGCTGCATTTTTTTCTGCATTACATCTACCTGCAGATCAGCGGAGTAATGTGAAGCTGTTATGACATGGGTAATCCAAAAGATCTCATGGAAAGGTATTAAGGTGTTAATGTAAAGCTGATTCAGTAGACCTTACTTTAATGTAACATATAGGGTCTGATGTGGCGAAATCAGTATCAAAGGTGTTCTTATAAGTGTGTGAAAACGTTACAGTTCTGTATGTAGTTGCTTGTTATTATTTCCAGTGCTATATAAACTTATGATAATGTAATCATCATATAATTTAAAATTCAAGATTCATATTTGAAATGAAATGAGTTATCGTAAAACGACATCCATTCTGTAGATATAAAATGCTAATGATTCTTATTTCCAGGTCATAAACATTAAGAACATTATAGTTACTTCAAACGCTCATAGTTGTAAATGAGCCTCCGAAACTGACCCTGGATCTTTAGGTCATGAACATATTGACTATTTATTACCATCAATTGAATTCGAGACAACATCGTTATCAGGGAAATGTAAGATCGTCTTTACTTTTCTGTTTCTGTTGTGTCTTCCTGGATCCCAAATTAAAGCCTGCGTGTACAGTTGGATGAACTTCTCCTGTAGCGCAAATGTAACCCATCCATATACTTAAAAACTGCTCGTGATCTTGCATAACAAAACACAGAATGACCAAACAGGCACCAAATGTTTGTCCGACCAATGAGAAAGAAAACAGTGGACCTCAGATTTCAGTCCTCGAACTGATGCAGGAGCGTCACGTTATTTATCGCATTTCGAAAGGCAGTGGAAAGATATTTCTGTTACAAGTGTACGGTATGAGAGTGTCTCTGCTCTGAAAATGATCCCAGTGTTGCATGCTACAATAGATTGCTCGATCTAACTGGAATTGGAGCGGACAGGGAAGGAAAATCCAACAGCAAAGAGCCTCTTCTGCATTCGTTTTGGAGCCCGCTGGCCTGATGACCCGGTGGAAAGTGTACTGTAACTGATGAATGGACCTCTGGACGTTGTAAATGCAGCCTCGTTTCTGTTGGAGCCTGGCTTACCTGCATCAGAGTGGGTGGTAGTACAATATCAAACAAATATATTGAGTTGTTGGGTGTTTATAGCCCACAGCTACTGTGAATCACATTCATTTGGGAGACAATTATGGAGACAATCTTTTTAAAACCAGCCATGCATTCAAAAGCTAGATCCAACAAAGCCACATTTTACATGATTTCTACAGTGCCACTGTTTGTTATTAATTCCATGGATATGACTTTAATTATGAATAAACATTTCTTTAAACATACAGTATTTTATTTTTTAAAATCACCAAAATGTAATTTTAGATGCTTTAATAGTTTTATGTATTTCCTGTGGCAGCTGGCCGTCTTTCCCGTCTGTCTCTACTGACAAATCAACATCCGCTATTATGTAACTCGCTGAATACAGATATTTATAATCTCAACATGCGGGAGTTATGACATCAGCCGGCTCTGCTGACCATGACGAGCGTTTGTGGAAGCATGCAAACCGTTCTGTCAGGGTAGGTTTATGCTTGTGCAAACAAACAAATGTGCTGTCGCCGTGCGGCTGTGAGTTCGTGCTGGTGAGACCGGCGGGAGACCCGACCGGACACCCGCTGCAGCCCGCGGAGAGAGTCCGGCAGAGGAGCCGGTTCACCGTCAGCACGAACAAGGTGCGCACACACACACACACACACACACACACACACACACACACACGCACACAACAACAACATGCATTAAAATTAAATGCACGTCACATATTTAACTTCTTAGCACAGGTTTATTTTATTTTATATCTTATAGGTTATTTTTAATAATAATAATTTTAATAATAATAATACATTTTATTTCATAGGTGCCTTCTTGTCACCCAAGGACACCGTACAATAAATGAGAGTAGACAGCAAACAAACAAAAACAAAACCATCATATTACAAGAATACAACATTAAAAACAGGTTAAAATAGGACAGTGCAATGTATGTTTACTGTGTCTGATGCTTGAATTTCCCTTAATGTCAATAAAGTAAATCTGTCTGCATCTGAATTTAAATTAAACCTGTGCACCTGAGATTAACCTATGAAGTGCATGTCTTTAGATATGCACTATAGAAAACCTCTACACCTGAACTACAAGTAGAAATAAAAATAAATATATTTACGATTAAATTAGCCTGTGCACAATAAATGAAGGTTACAGCATTTAGCAGAGGGATCTCTTCAAGAACATCACTGTGTCTGTGGAAACTCAAACATCAAAATATACTTCAAATACCAAAAGAACAAGTACTCATAATGCAGAATGATTAATTTCAGAACAGTATATCGCTTACATTAGTGGATTATAGTGATGCATTCATGTGTAAATCACTAATGTTGGTTGTCTTCTGCATTGTGCATCAGCTCAGTTCCACCGTTTAAAAAGTTTTGATGTCATGTTGCAGGAGTTGATGGTGACTGCGTTGACGTTCAGGAATAAATACGCCAGTCGGCCGTACCTGCCAGAGGAGATCATCCCTGCTGAGCACAAGAAGGTACCAAGAGCTTTGTCCTCGCCCTCAAATCATGTTCTCATGAAGATGTCAGTGTTTTTCTGCATTTCCTCCCGCAGCCCTTTTTCAGCATCGACTCGGACGTGCTGTGGCCCGAGTTGTCTTCCTGCGATGCCGAGTTCAGACCCGGAGGCGAGACCATCGTCAGGTCGGAGGAGGGGCGAGCCGTGCTGACGCTGTCGCCCTCGGGGGAAGAATTCTCCGTCGAGTTCACGTGCGGCCTCAGTCGGAGTCAGACTCGGCACCAGAGCACTCAGGGTAGCCCAGGCAGTCAGCAGCAGGTATCTGATCTGTCAGACCAGCAATGATGAGACCAAACAAAGCAGTATATTACAATATTTTACTTTTGTTCCCCAGCCAGAGGTGGTGCACCAATCCAACTCAGTGATCCAGCATCACTCCGGCTGCGCTGTCGCCGCCGCCTGGTGCTACCCTCTCTCCTTGGCTCGCCATCTCTGGACGGCTCGTCTCTGTAAACCCGAAGACGTCGCCCAGGCACGCAGCAGAACAAACACGTCAGACATATCCGATGTAGAAAGAAGGTCTCACCTTCCTCGGGCGCTGCCTCTCACGTGTGCGTCGCCTCACTGGCACAGGTTGAATGATCAGTTGACTTGAGTGAATGCTCCACATTTAACACTGTGCATTCACTGATGTGTGATTGTGCATTTAAGGTGGAAGGTTACGGACTCCCTCGACAAAAAAGCACACACGGACCAAGATCTTCCTGCAGAGCTGGTAAAAGTGATGTGGTGTCACGGAGTCACGTACAGGCAGGTTTATTAGAGTTAACAAGGACTTTGAAATGTTGTGTTTGAATATAATCTAAGAAGTACCGATACATAATGTGTGTGTCCTGTGTAGGATACTGAGCGGAGCTGTCACAGTCGTGGAGATTTCCCCGGGAGATGGATCAGTCATCCGGTCTAACGGCGTCCTCGACACTTATTTCATTCATCACAAACCTGAGCTCCTGTCAGGGCAGGTACATTTCAGTCTGAGTCAGTCAGAGGTTTGAAAATCTGAAAACAGGTTGAGGGGAAAAAAAAATGTGTTGCTGTAATACACATTTTGCCCACAAGAGGCTGACATGACACCACTGCACCATGTTCTAAATAGGACTTTTTCCAGGTGAGTTTTAATATCTCCATACACTCCAAACACAAGATCCATATATTGTGTCTTGGCAAGTTATGCGACGTTACTGTCGTGTCTTTCTTTTGTCTAGAAATGTGTTTTAGTCGTAAAACCGGGTGCTACCTGAAAGAAGACGAGTGCTCGTGCTCCTGGTTTTGGAACATGTGGTGTACTTCAGCCTCCTGTGGCTAAAATGAGTACAACAACAAGAAGTTCTCATGTGCCAAAATATGTTTGGTTCACAAATGAAAGAAAAGAAGTGGCAAAACTTTGAGAAAACAAATGAGATCAGACTTTGAACTACAGATGGACTGAACTCTGCTGCATTTACACTGAACCAACAAATAAATCCATAAATATAGATCACCAAAATGTTGTTTTTTCCCCATGTGCCTCTCAGGACTTCCTCAAAGTCTCATCTACTATATTTTAAATAGTATCGGAGCTAAAACTCATAACAGAGCATGCAAACTCTACTCTACTACTGCTGTGAGGCGGCACTGCTATAAAAGTCAGTCAGTCAATAATTTATTTGCATCTTTCTATAAATGTGCAATAACTAATTAGTGTGTGTCTCACAGGTGAAAGAGGTAACGTATCATCTGAACAACCTTCCACCTGATGTACCCGGACAGCTGTTCTCCGTATCCTCCATCGTGAGTCGGGCAAGCAGGTGAGCCGCTTGCTTCATGGCAGTCTGATGAATTTGACTTGAACTTTTGTTTCATCAGTGCCCTGACCGTCACATCGCTGCTTCACAGGATCTTAACGTGCTACAATGAGGCCAAACAATCGCTGAAGCTCCCTGCCACACCCAGCTGCTTACAGGAGGTCAAAGAAACAGTCCCTGCTGATGTTGACAGTATTCATACAGTATTTAAGCTTCGGTATTGATTCATATTTTTGGTTTCCAGGGTTTCCATTCCTCTAAACCAGCAATGATTGAAGAAAATCTGTCCAACCGTGTATCTGCTGAGCAGCATGTGAATGTCAGAGAGACAGCAGAAAGTCGGTGAGTTGTATTTTTCCACTTGTGTGTTATTGACAGATGAATACCGCGTCAACAGCTTGTATGTAACGTTTCTCTCCATTCAATTCAGGTCAGATCTTGTAGCTGCAGAGCTGGAGAAGATAAAGCGATTCAACTGTATCCTTAAATGCTGAGACGACGGCACTGAGCGGCTCTGAACATTAAAGGGATACGTTTGTCCTTTAACATCCTGTGCTCAGTTCTGCTGGAGAACAACCACCTGCTCAGGACTGAGAAACGACGTGCAGAACCAGAAGGCAGCCATGCAGAGGAGGCAGCTCATGAAGCGGTGAGCGAGGACTGCATCGCTGAAGCTCTTCGGAGGACGTCCAAAGCCATACAGGATATTGATGCTCTCATATCTGCAACAACGCCGACTTGAAAGAGTCACCAGAGGACTGGCAGCACTTCATGTATATAAAATGATGTTGAACTGAAAATAAAAGATTTGTCTTCATGTCTTTTAACTGTTTGATTTTATTCTGAAGGTTGTTTAACCTGCTGACTTCCAAAGACACAAAATCACTTTATATCTAACAGCAATGCAGACAAAAGTGTTTTCCCAGTTTTTGATGACCACATTTTAATTTAGTCACCACAGAGTCCCTTCCTGTCAGGGTCAGAGATGAAGAGGTGCAGTGGTGGGTGTTTCGTCCTACACATGACACGTCCGAAGTGTGACTGACTGAAAACAAAGTGACACTTTTCACTATCTCCGGGTTATTCCGGGTCAGTACTCAAACACACATTTAACCGTGTGCCTCAGGTGTAATATGTTGCATCAGGGCAGCGTTGACCTGATGATTTTAGTATTTTGCTTAACCCTAGAACACTAACGTTAAAATTAGTAACACCATCACTAACGTCGGGTATATTTTACCCGATATAATATCCCGGATAAAATACAGTTTTCATCAATTTATGTAAAAGTACAACACTGTATGCCAAATTGTAGTACTCTTCTTTAATTTCCCAATATACAATATCACATAAAATAAAAAAAGGTACCATGGGGGACCTTTTAAAAAGGCTGCAAAATTATTGAAAAACCAGGTAATCCTTAACGAGAAATTGCCAGACAAAAAAAATAATAATGGAGCTGAGAACTTGAGCCTTGTCTGGTGAAGGCACAGTCTTTCTGTGTCACTGACAACTGTGGGAGAGACAGACAAAAAATAGCACTCTCTATCACTAACAATCACAAAGATGGGAGGAGGGAAACAAACATACCATTAATGACATCAGTGAGCAGCCTGAAGCTACCCGAGGACCCATGCAACTCAGACAGCAGCAACACAATGAAAATCACATGACGGGAATTGTGTGGGTGAAAATCACCGGACGTTAGTGTTCTAGGGTTAAAAAATTAAAGATATACAGCCATTTCGATCTATATGATATTATCTATCTATTTATTTATCTATTTTAATCATCCAACCTTGTCTGTTTCTGACATCATAAATGTTATTATACTCTTGGGTAAATATCATATCCATTGTGCAAAATGGAGAAACTCTAAACCTTCTTATTTTTGTTTTATTAATTAATTCAAGATATTTTTTTCATCACCTAAAAAGCTAAACTTGTTTATGCTAGTTTTCAAGCTTGTGTCTGGTGTATAGGATTCTTCTTCTGTAGAATACCTCCTTACCGCACAACTTTTGGGCAGTCTTCTTTTTCTTTTAAAGCCGCAACACAGTGGAATGCATTACCAGTTGATCTAAAGAGCTGTCTCTCCATCAGGAGCTTCAAGTCACAGCTGAAATGTTCACTAAAAAAACAGTCAAAACTGTAACCACTGATTTATGGTGCTGACAGAATGTTTTGTTGGATACTCATGTGAGTGATTTGTTTATTGTATTTATGTTCATATGTTTTTTTTATGTTTTATGTCCTGCCAGGGACTGCGGATGTAAATTACCTGAGGCCAACTCTGGTACAATGAATGAAATGGCAACATTTATGTTTTAATTGTACATGGTCCCTAATAAACATGAATCAGTTCTAAAACTAACCAGTGCAAGACTTTTAAAATGGGGGTTATATATATATATATATATATATATATATGATATAGTTATATATCATGCCCTCTGCTGGTTTCTTTGTTATACCATATTATATCTGATTGATAGTTATTTTTACTCATCAATAATACCCATACAATGCATTTGTGGTGAGGTGTTAACAGGTTTAAATTTGCATTTTCAATTTTGTACCGTCTAGTCCATTACTACAAAACGTCAAAACTGTAACCACTGATTTATGGTGCTGACAGAATGTTTTTTGTTGGTGTGTTGTTTGTCATGTGAGTGATTTGTTTATTGTATTTATGTTCATATGTTTTTTTGATGTTTTATGTCCTGCCAGGGACTGCGGATGAATACTACTGCACGTATCTCAGTCCATAGGGGACTTGGCTGGGAACCGGAGGGTAGGGGCGGCCAAGTCCCACATGCGACCAAAACTAGTTTTGAATGTGGGACTGGGTAGCTGGAGAGGTGCCAGTTCACCTCCTCGGGCACTGCCATGGTGCCCTGCAAGGCACTGATCCCCCACAACCGCTCGCTGAGCGTCGTTCTCGGTGGGCTCCCATCACTCCACATCTCTCTTCTCCCATTTGCATGTCTACTGAGCCTTTGTACCTTGTACTTGCATGTGTGTCTGGGTTTTTAAAATGCATGTCAAAATAAATAGAGTGAAAAAATAATTTCCCCATTGAGGGATAATAAAGTTATCTTCTTCTTCTAATTCTTCTTCTAACTTACCTGAGGCTAAACCTGGTACAATGCAATTAAATTGCAAATATTATGTTTTAATTGTACCTGTCCCTAATACGTAAATCAGTGCAAAGGGTTTTATTATTATATATATTTATTATATATATATATATATTATTTATATTATATGTATATGTGTGTGTGGTGTGTTGTGTGTGTTGTGTGTGCCCTCTGTCTGGTCTTTGTATATATATATATCTCTATATTTATTATAGTTTTTAATCAACAAAAATACCCATACATGCATGTTTGGGTGTGGGTGTTAAAGTTTAAATTTGCATTTTTTCAATTTGACCTCTAGTCCCATTAACTTTAATATATAATAAACATCAGACTGTCGCCAGTCAGATGTTGATGGGATTGACGGGGATTTAAAGCAGATGCAGCTGATCTGAGGTCTGCGTGGTGGGAGGTCTGCTCCCCCCCTATCCCCCCTCCCCTCTCCCCTCTCTGAAGAGTCTCGCGAGAAGCCGCGAAGTTTCCGGTGTGTGTGTGTGTGTGTGTGTGTGTGTGTGTATATGTTCCTGGAAACATGGCGGCCAGCTTCCGCGGCCGTCCTATCCGGAGTCTTCGGATGCGAGGTGAGCGTGAAAAACTCGACCCGGCGCCGCTCGTAGTGACCGGGCGGCGACAAAATAGAGTGTCCGAGCTGTGCGTTGAGCCCGGTGTGGCCGCTCACTGTGTCCGGTGTGTGTGTGTGTTTTTCTCTGACAGGTCGGAATGACAGCGGGGAGGAGAACGTACCGCTGGATCTGAGCAGAGGTAAGCACCGAGGAGGAGGAGGTGGAGGAGGTGGAGGAGGCTTCATCACATCCACACACAGCGATTAACGCTCAAAATGGATGCAAACAGCGAGACACGTGAAAACAAAACAAACAAAAAACAGTCGGTGCCCGGTTCTCCCGCTCGGTGTCGTCTTAATAACGCCGCCGCGATCACAACAACAAGGCGGCGAGAGGCTAACCGACTAGCCGAGTTAGCGTCAACGGCTAAACGGCTAAAAAACAACAACAACAACAACAACAACAGCCATGACGACGCTCTGCTGCTGTTATTGTTGTTGTTGTTGTTGTAACATTGTTGTGTTTTTTAGCCAAGACAGCTGTAAGTCGCTGGCTGTGTGAGATGTGTTTTTAAAGACTGTAGCGTCCACTAATCAGATGATCGGCGGTTCGATCCCCGGCTTCCCCCTCCCCAAAGTCTGCAAGGCAAAGATACTGAACCCCCCAGATTTTGCTCCCTGGATTAAAATTTGTGGCACAGTGATGAACACACTCAGATTTTAGCAGCATACCAGTTTGTTTACATGCTGCAGCGTCCTTTCTCTGTCTGTCTGTGTGTTAAACGAGTAATAAACAGGGGATATGTTGCACCTGAACGCAGCACAATCATTGGGCAAAGATACTGAACCCCATATTGCTCCCTGTGTAAGAGTGTCAGCTACATGACTGAATGTAAGTCTTAGTCGAGGGTGTGTTTTTTTGTTTTGTGGCACAGTGATGAACACAGTTTGTTTACATGCTGCAGCGTCCATTCTCTGTCTGTCTGTTAAAAGAGTAAAAACCAGGGGATATGTTGCACCTGAATGCAGCACAAAGGTTGTGCAACTGTAGGTTCAGGAGGTGAAGCGGTAGGTGGTTGTCCACTAATCATGATGATCGGTGGTTCGATCCCCAGCTCCTCCAGTGGGCAAGAAACTGAACCCCCCCCAAATTGCAAAATGAATAAATGTAAATCTTAGTTTAGTAGCATTCAGGGTGTGTTTTTTGTTTTGTGGCACAGTGATGAACACAGTCAGTTTGTTTACACGTTGCAGCGTCCATTCTCTGTCTGTCTGTTAAACGATTAAAAAACCAGGGGATATGTTGCACCTGAATGCAGCATGGCTCAGGAGGTGAAGCGGTAGGTGGTTGTCCACTAATCATGATGATTGCTGGTTCGATCCCCAGCTCCTCCAGTGGGCAAGAAACCGAACCCCTGGGTAAGCACAAGAGGGACAATATGTTCCACAAGGGATGGAGTATGTGTTTGCTTCATAACGATATATGTCACAAGTTTTTTTGTAACCTAAAACTGAAGACCAGACCGTGTTTGTGTCCCAAATGTTCAAGATTATGAAGCCCTAGGGAGGGTGGCAGTAGTAGTTCAGTCCATAGAGACTTTGCTCGGGAACCGGAGGGTGGCCGGTTCAAGTCCAAAGTATGGTGGTGGACTGGGAGAGGTGACAGTTCACCTCCTGGGCACTGCCGAGCCACCGAACTGGCTCTCCACCACCGCTCGCAGGACGCTGCTCATCACTTCACCATCTCTCTCCACGTTTTCATGTGAACCATGCGTACATAAAACGTGTGTGTGAATTTCGGGTTAAAATAAAAATCAACGGCGTCGAACTGAGTGAAAAAATAATTCATAAAAGTATCTCCTCTTCTTCTTCTTCTTCCAAAACTTCACGCAGAGTCAGCTGTTTGTTTCTTGCACACATGTGTTCGAACTAGCCTAAACCCATTTGCAAGAAATGGCTGTCAGCTAATGGACCTCTGGTTATACCTGAGAGATTTATGCAGCATCACATTCTTCCAATCTAATATTACAGAGTACAGTTTTCTCTTGCAGATGAAAGTACATTTTGTTCTTGTTCAGTTAGACTGAATTAAGTCATTGCGGTAGATGTGTTAACTGATTTTTAATTTCGATTTCGATTTTTGTGTTTTGTGCAGAGCATCACGGTAAATAGTTGAAAGGAACTGAAAACGAAAAACACTTCCCTGCTCGAGTCTTGCTTTTACTGTCTAGACCTTGTTTTGACTGTCTACACCAAATTAGTTTGACCAGCTAAACCAACTTCCTTCCTGCAACATATCATTTATGGTTCATGGAGCGTTATTATGGCAATACGGCTTAATGCTTGCCTTGGTTACATTGTATTTCCTTTTTTTTTTCCCTTTCTCCTGCAGAACCGTCAGAAAACTTCCGTGAAATCCTTCAAAATGTGGCCAAACCGCACGGAGTCAGTAACATGCGAAAACTGGGCCACCTGAACAACTTCATAAAGGTAATGCTGTGGCGTTATGATGCTTTCTCTTGTTTTAGGGCGGCGTTGACGACAACACAGTGAATTAGTGAAACTGCCAAAGCTGTTAAGTTGTTATCTTTCTGAAACACCGTCATCTTTCTGGAGCCGTGGCTACAAACTCACTGTTCAGATATCTGTCAGAGATCCGTCCCCCACCCACACCCTCCTCATCGGTAGTGTCACCACCGACCTCTCCTTGATCTTCCTCTCTTGGGTGTTGCTGCCAGCAGGCCTAGCCGTGCCTGTCATTGTGAGGCTGACAGTGAATGTAACAGGAGCTCTAGGGATGTGAAAGCACTCTGACCTAATGTGCATCAAAAGCAGCACTCTGACTTTGAAACCTGGGATTTCTAATGTTTGGTTATTGTTCTTATGAACCTCAGACACTTTTGTTTTGTCCGTAAATGCGTAAAAAGCTTTTCTTGAATCGTCTGGTACACACTGTACGATGTACATCCAGACTTATCAAGTCAGTGAAAGCAAAATCGAAGATTCAAACAGGTGATCGTAGGTGGCATGAGGGTTAAAACGCTGAGACGAAGCTGAATGACTGGGCTGTGTTTGCAGCTGGAGGCTGCGATGTACAGATTTATTATTTGCAAATGAAAAAAAAGGAGGAAGAATTAGAGATTCAGGCAGTTTATTTCCTTACTGTGAGCGGCTGGAGAAGTTTCTTTAACCTCTTTTTCAAAAACAAGTGCAGATGGAAGTTATTTTCACGTATAAACAGCGGTTTTAGATTCTGTTGTTATTCTTAGTGTGGACGTGGTCTGCGATGGAGCAGCGACCTCTCCGGGGTGTTTTTCTGCCTTCGATCCAACACATACTCGCCAAAGTCTCCAGAAATAATTCCCCGTATTCGCCGTCCCTGACCACTGATTTTACACGTCGGCTGATTTCTGCCTTAAACCAGGTCTGACTGTCTGTCACATTTTGTCCAGCCGTTGACGTCCATGCACCCGATAAGTGTTGGCCTTGTGCAGCTGGCGCTGTTAGCAGGCTTAAGGCTGAGTTGTGCGTCTGTAATCCGTGCACCTAACTCTCTTGTTTACAACTGACAGGGAGGGTAATAGCCAAGATGACGTGTGTGTGTCTGTGTGTGTGTATACGTACGTCTGTTAGAGCACCGCGCTTCTGATTCCTTATAAGGGTTCCAGGACAGTGAGGGTGACCTAATCCCCCACAACACCCACCCACCCCCGGAGAGTGTCACATGCCCCTCTCTCTCCCCCGTCTACTCTCCCCCCTCCTCTTGCCTTCTTGGGCTCTGACATCACAGCTGGTTTAAACCCCCCTTACTCACCCATGCCACTCATCACCCGTCCCATCCTGAGCTGCTCCACGCTGCACGATGACGGGACGTTTATGTCCAGGAATAATTGACAGTAAACTCATCTGTTCTAGACCGAACTACTTTGTTGGTGGCACGAAGCTGGCAGACGCAAAATGACGCCGAAGATTTATTGTTTTTATAATGAACTGCTTCTGCGTACATATATTTTTGAGTCTTGTACACACCAGCTGTGTGTGGGCCTCCGTTAATGATGGAGGACCTGCGCCGCGAAAAGTGGCAATTCACACTTAAAAACAGGTTTCATCACGAGGCCCCGGCACGGTGCAGAAAAAAACAGGAGCAAACAGTCGGCGGATACAACAGAATTAGTCACTTCCAATCTGTCGCGTATCCAAACGGCCGCATAAACAACAAATGGTGAAGGTGACACAAGCCAACGCCCACTAGTGGACCTGCGAATGTGAACGTGTCGCCCCCGAACGCTTTGCGTTTTATAAACTCCGTCCACCAGCAGTGAGCATAACATCATCCCGTCACGATTCCCACTGCTCTAAAGAAGTCGGCATGTAAACAGACAAGTGGAAAAATACAACAAACACACCTGCGTGGCTGCTGCAGCAGGCCTGCAGGAAGCTGTTTGTTAGTTTGATGCTTTAACTCTGTCAGACTGTCAAACTTTTGGAGGGCGATGTTTTTAGGACTGACACAAATCTTCAAATCCAGACGATTCCACGATTTGACTTCAGCGCTGACGTCTTTCTTCTTCTTCTCCCACCACCCTTCCTGCCAGGTTTACTTCTGTCCTTCACGTTAATGCATTCCTTGTATGAACCAAGTCACTTATTTTGTGTCCTGTCTCTGTGTTCTAGCTGCTATGCAGCATCAGCCACCGTGAGGAAAACTTTGGGTTTACATACGAAGAAATCATCGTTTGGTAAGTGTCGTCACCGATGTGTTCTTTTCCACCGGCTTCTTATTTACACAGCATGAAATTGTAGAAAGATTGTACGTCGGGCGCCGTGAAAGAGTTCCCGATAGACTCAAACTGTTTGTTTTTTTAACCCTCCAGTCTGCGACTAGCTCTACTGAATGAGGCTAAGGAAGTGCGTGCTGCAGGGTTGCGGTCGCTCCGCTACCTCATTAGAGACACCGCCGTGCTGCAGAAGGTCCTCAGACTACAGGTGGACTATTTGATAGCAAGGTGAGTGACACCTGTCGGGTGGAGAAGTCCAGCTGGATCAAACAAGATTCCTTTTTAAAGGGAGGTCAGCTCCTTTTTGAAACGTCGTGCTTCCGTCACACTTGTTATTCTCCTGCTGACACATTTCTGTTTCTCCTCCAGGCTGGACGGACATGACTAATTATTTTTCTCTGCTTGTTTTTAGATGCATTGACATCCAACAGAGCAACGAGGGGGAGAGGACTCAGGCTCTGAGACTAGTCCGAAAGGTAATAATAATCTGTCTTTTTGTTTATCACATCTGCACCTCCTCTGTGATTCTTCCTCTAATTGATTCATTGTCGTGTCGTGAGAGAAACTTTCCCTCTGCTCTCGCTCTGCTCTCGCGCTATCACAGAGATCATCGGGTTAGCTGCAGTGTCATTGTGTGGACGGTTTGCACAAGTCTGCAGGCGAGGTTATTTATAGCTCTTTCTGTAGTTTACTGTAAACTCTCTTCACACATACCCCACAAACACACACACACACACACACACACATAGAGTCAGGGTCTGGTTTCAAGAAAGTACTATTGGCTATCCAGGCAGTAACACAAACCCTGTTTTCATTCCGTGACACATAGCCTCCCATCATTAAACACTGTTATCGCCTCTTGGATCATAAGTTGCGTGACGGTCAGAAAACATTCACTCACTGTTTGTCTATTTCAAGAATTGATCTTCCTTTTCTTAGAGGCCTTGAAAATAGAAAGCTTTGTAGTTATTTTTTTTTCTCCTCCGTTTGTCCAGACTTGTTCGATGACTCATGTTTTCCCTCCTCTACCTCTCTCCGTAGATTATCACTGTCAATGCCATGCTGTTCCCCACCTCTATCGCAAACTCTCTAATCGCCGTGGGCACCGACGGACTCCAGGAGAGAGACCGCATGGTCCGCGCAGCCATCGCCATCGTATGCGAGCTAGGTGAATACATAACTGTGCCCCCGATAGCTCACCTGGTACCTGGACCTTTGCTGCGCATCTCCCCCCCCCTCTCTCTCCTCACTTTCCTATCACTTTACAGCTGCTACTATCAAGTAAAGACGTCAGACGTGGACTGAAATACCTTCAGTAATACGACAAGCCTCTAATATTTCTTTCTCGCTCGCTTTCTGCTCCCGTAGCCCTGAAGAACCCAGAGGTCGTGGCCAAACGGGGAGGCCTCAGCACCATCCTGAAGAGCGTGATCGACTGTCAGCTGAGTCGCATCAACGAAGCACTGATCACCACCGTCCTCCATCTACTCAACCACCCACGTACTCGTCAGTACGTGCGTATTGACGTCGAGCTGGAGGTACGACGCACACACACAGATGTGAAATCAGTGGAAGCTGCTGTTTCTAAATGAGTCATTCCAGTCAGGATTACTAGCTGTAGGTCGCCCCGTCTCTTACAGAAATCAGTTCCAGCATTCCTCTAAAGCATTGTGTGTAAACGGACACCTGCGGTCATAATAAGTCATAATATCTCCAACTATTATTATAACGAAGAGCTTTAAAGTCTGCCGTGTTTTGTACTCATCCATCTTTGGTGTGTGTGTTTGGTCCTCCAGCAAATCCTGGCGCCTTTCACAGATTTTCACTACCGTCACAACGCAGACACGGCTGAAGGGCAACTCAAGTGAGTGTATATGCGTGTGGGTGTGTGTATGCGTGTGTGTGTGGGGGGTATGAAGAGTATCACTGTTGCAGCAGAAACAAAAATACAGTGTTCTGACATTTGCCTCTTGTTTACCGTTTGCACTGTTCTCCTATATTGGTAACAGCATGCGTTGAGAAAGTTGAGGGCTTGTGTAGTGTTTATGTGATTCGAGCCTTGTTATATCGGGGCTGCTCGACTCGCCCGAGGAGGTGAAGCAGGCGAGGTCACAATAATCCTTTAAGTCACTCTGAAAGATCTTTTATTGATTCTCCTTGACTCGCTTTGATGTTTTTGCATTCGCAGTCTCTTTGTGAACGATCATAATGATGCTGCGTGATGGAACACGGCGTCCTGTGTGTGTGCACGCTAAAATAAAATCATAAAAGAGAGGCACCACCTTTGTGATCCGTTCTTGTCAGACCCATCTCTTCTGCGCAGTCCATTTTCCCCTCTAGTGTTGTTCGCTGTGCTCCTTATGAGATAGTGAGTCAGTTTTTCCATGGAGTATATTTCCTCAACAATGTCCAGCCACTGTCCTCGACTTGTAGGTTCACATTTCAGCCAGCTCCTTGTGGTGGGCCCTGTTTTTCCATGCAAGTATCAGGGTTTTGAAGAGATAGATGTCCTTTTGAATTATGTCAGTGGGTGCACAATCCGGGGATCCATGGGAATCTTGCAGCATAAAACACAAAAGAAATACAAAATGAGCGAGTGATTGGCATTCAGCTGCCCACACTGTCTCCCCAATTGTTTATTTTTTATCTGAGATGTGATTAAAGATTATGTTCCTCCCTCTGAAAGCCAGTCACTCTTGGTGTTCTTGTTTTTAACGTGCGTTGTCGTGTTCACAGGGAGGACAGAGAGTCCCGCTTCTTGTCGAGTAGGATGGCCATAGTGGCGGCCTTCCGCTCCTGGTCTGGTAAGCACTTTTAACGAAGCGATGAATGAGTTACGAGTTTAGGATCGCTTTGTGTTTCAGTGTTGGAACGTAACTTAAACGTCTCTTTCTTTATTCAGGGATTATCAACCTATGCAAGGCTGGAAACTCTGGAATCCAATCTTTAATTGGCTTACTTTGCATACCAAATATGGAAGTTAGGGTGAGTATCGAAACAGATGCACACAGACCAATAATGATTGCAGTCTTAGTGTTATGTTGGCATTCATTTCTATGGCCTAAACTACTCCACACCTTACACCTTACACCAGCGATGACATGATCGACCCGTTGTTTTTAAGATGATACTTATCATTTGGATGATATGTAACATTTTCAACAACAACTTAGATTGAAGTTTCATAGACTGGCTTTATTGGCTTGTCGTGAAACACACTTCATTCACAAGAGACAGAAACAAAATAAAACTCTGAAACCGTCTTGGTTAATCTTTCTACAGTTCCAACAAACGCCAACTATGATTCCATCGAAACAAATCCTTAATCCACAAATTAACAAAATAAAATCTCCCCAAAAAGCAAAAAAAAACAACATCCAACGTTGGACTCACAGGCAGTTACTGATAGCTGATATATATTTGTCCAAAGACATACTGCCTGAGATCAAATCCGATATTATTCATGTTTTCAGGGGATTCTGAGAAAAACAAGGCTACTGTCGAGTAATTTGAGGATTGTGCCACACAGCAGTAACGCTGACATATTAGAAGTGCTCTTCTTGGTTGCTTGTGTTGTATCAAATGTGCATGTGTATGTATCTGATGGCTCTGAAATGATTTGCCCTGCAGAAAGGCTTGTTGGAGGTGTTATACGAGATATTCAGGCTCCCTGTGCCCATTGTAACTCAAGACTTCACAGAGGCTCTTCTAAGTGTCGGTGAGTAATCCGTCTATGTATCTTGGTATCTAGTAAGTTGGGTGTCTCTACAATACTTTGGTGAGTCTGGTTTAATGAATCTTTCCTCTGGTCCTTCCTCAGACCCGGCCAGGTTCCAGGACACCTGGAGACTCTCTGATGGGTTTATTGCTGCTGAGGCCAAAGTCATCCTTCCCCATCGGGCCCGCTCCAGGTGGGAGATGATATGAGGGAATAGAAATAGAATAAGTTGAACAGAATGTAACAAATCATCTGTCGGTTCAGTGTCTACATGATTTTTTCTTCCCCCCTTGTTTGCTTCATTAGGCCTGATCTGATGGACAACTACCTGGCATTCGTTCTGTCTGCCTTCATCACCAGTGGACTGTTAGAGGTGAGCTGATCACACACGTCTCACGTCTCTGATCAGCAGTTTTAAGGTTGCTATTAAAACATCCCGTCTCTGTCACCGCAGGGTATTGTTGAAGTTGTGACCAGTAGTGATGATCAGCTTGCTGTCAGAGCCACCATCCTCTTGGGAGAACTTCTACACATGGTAATGTGTTTTTTTTTGTTTTTGTCACTGCAAAATGAAAATTGCATAAGTTGTTGTGATTTTAATGCTAAATGCATGTGTTCTTTTCCCTCCACCCGCCTCTTTTTTTGTTTAGGCAAACACCATCCTTCCTCACTCCCACAGCCACCACCTGCACTGCCTTCCCACCCTCATCAACATGGCAGCCTCCTTTGACATCCCACAGCAGAAACGGCTGTGAGTACACTCAGTGCACGTATCTGTTGGCATAACTCTGCCGGATATATTCTCTCACGATACACCATATTTATGTCTAAACCTCCTCCCATAAAGGTGCACCGATTTGTAATGCTCATTTCAGGTCGATATAAATAAGAAATTGTGAGTTCTTAAAAAGCACAAAACAAACCGGTGCAGCCTGGTCAGAATTCATCGGAGCACACTGAGCGAGTGTGTCATGATGTTCTTAGTTTCATCTGGTATGTTGAAGGGCAACAGACTTCAGTTCTGTCTTGAGAATGGCACATTTAGTGCTTCGTTGAAGCCGGTTTTAAGTGTGCCGCAAGAACTTTGGTTATAAAGGCATTAGACTGACACGGGAGGTTTGAAATGTTCGGTTGAAGGTGAATAAATGAAATCATTTCGTATAAGTAATTCTTAATTCCTTTGCCTTTTTCCTGTGATTTAAAATAGGTCTTAAATTGCATTCGTAATGGTCTTAAAAAGTCTGTGTCCGTCAAGAATGTGTGTTTTTAAAATCTGTTGTCGTCGTTCCAGCCGGGCGAGTGCAGCGGTCAACAATCTGAAGCGTTTCCACGAGAAGAAGAAGAGAGGTCTGAAGCCGCACAGTCTGTACCTGGACCACATCATCCGCAAGTCTGTGTCTTCACACAGCCGCAGAGAGTCACACTCGCGCGTCCACAGGGACATCTATGTCATTAAGGTAAACGCGTACATGTGTTTCTAAAGTGTAGCCGCCCTCAGCAACTTTCATATTACATTTTGAAAGATATCATCGAGCCACCAGTTCATCTGAGAGAGACCTGGAGCCGGAGCAAATGGCTTCAATGCGGATACGAACTTCTCCCTAAATTACTCATTTCCTATTTCTACATGAGTGACACACAGCTTTGAAGTTATTAGGAGGCACTCACGATGACGCCCGGCGAGCCGTTTCCCTTTACTGTCAGTGTTTGTGCTAAACTGAACACACAGTTTCCCGCAGGTTTAGGACAGACACAATGTGAAACAAAAAAATAAAATGAATGTCAGCTCAATGTTTTCCGCTCGTGCCTTCAGGACACAGAAGAAGCACTGATGATGAACCTGAGAGACAGTCATATTCTCAACCACAAGCAGAACCTGGAGTGGAACTGGTTGCTTATCGCCACCATCCTTAAGGTCAGGCTGTCCTCCAATATCATCACACGCTCGGTTATTAAATGATATTGTTCTTGTCTCATGTCTGTTTGTCATTTTTCTCTCCCAGTGGCCAAACGTAAACCTCAGGAACAACAAAGATGAACAGATGCACAAGTAAGACTCCTTCATATCATCCTCGGGCTGACGTAGTTTTCTGACGTCTCGTCTTAAATCGCTCGTTTTGCTCTCTGTGTGATGCAGGTTTGTGCGGAGGCTGCTGTACTTTTATAAGCCCAGTAGTAAGTTGTATGCAGGACTGGCATTGGATCACTCAAAGGCCAGAGAACTCACTGTGGTCGGCTGTCAGTTCGTCGAGTTCCTCATGGACTCGGATGAGGTCAGAGAAGTGTGCACTTACACGCACAAATTCATGTTTTACCTTTTTTTCCGTTTTCTTACTTGCCTCTCCCGTCCGTGCTCTTTCTCTCTCCTCTTCCACACTGTCCACAGGATGGCCAGGGTTACCTGGAGGAGCTGGTGAGGGACATGGTGTCATGGCTGTCCTCGTCCTCAGGACTAAAACCCGAGCGCTGTCTGCAGAGCAACGGCCTGCTCACCACACTCAGCCAACACTACTTCCTCTTCCTGGGGACGCTCTCTGCTCACCCGCAGGGAGTCAAACTGCTGGAGAAATGTGGCCTGTTTCAGTGGTGAGTTTAAAGAAAACAAACGTTTGTTCAAATGAATTGTCCTGTTTTATTAAGTCGACAACTCTCGTGTTTTTCGCAGCCTGCTGAATCTGTGCTCTGTGAAGAACCAGGACGCTGTGCTGAAACTTGCTGTATCCACACTGGACTACAGCAGAGACGGTCTGGCCAGAGTCATCCTCTCCAAGATCCTCACTGCTGCTACTGATGTAAGAGGCTGTGACAAACAAACAAACAAACAAACAAACGAACAAATAAAAAAGTAGAATTGAGACTAAATGCATCTTCAAGCTCTGTTGGTCTCATCCTAATGTTCCCTCTTTCTCCCGCGATGCTTCTCGTCTTGCTGAGCAGACGTGCAGGTTGTATGCCACCAAACACCTCCGCGTGCTGCTGCGTGCCAGCGTGGAGTTCTTCAGCAGCTGGGGCATGGAGCTGCTGGTCACGCAGCTCCACGACCACAGCAAGGCCGTGTCCATGGAGGCCCTGGACATACTGGACGAGGCCTGCGAGGACAAGGTGACCGCTTGAAAACACACGCATCGCTTTAGAGTGCTGCGAAAACACACACATTTGACTGAAGGAGTGTTTTCTTGTCTGACTGTTCGATTCACAGGCCAACCTCCACGCTTTAATCCAGCTGAAACCGGCTTTGTCCCACCTGGGAGACAAGGGCCTCCTGCTGCTCCTCAGGTGGGTGTTTGACACGACGGCGCCGCTTACCAGACGGTGTATGTATCCTGTCCTGCGGCATTTACACTCTTTGTTTCCTCTGTTCAGGTTCCTGTCCATTCCTAAAGGGTTCTCCTACCTCAATGAGAGGGGTTATGTCAGCAAACAGCTGGATAAATGGCAGAAGGTACAGTCAGGATATTGGCATGCAGCAAAATAAATTCTCTTTTCATTTGTTTGCTATGTTATAATTCCTGTTTTTGCTGTTTGGTTGCAGGAATACAACCTAAAGTACGTGGACCTGATCGAGGAGCAGCTGAACGAAGCACTAACAACCTACCGCAAACCTGTTGATGGAGACAACTACGTCAGACGCAGCAACCAAAGGTGAGACACTGAGTTTGTCATCGTCTCGTGAGCCACAGGATTCGCTGCTGAATGTGCGTGTGCCTAATTTCTTTGTTTGTGTCTCCAGGTTACAAAGACCAAATGTCTATCTCCCCGTGCACTTGTACGGTCAGCTGGTCCACGATAAGACGGGCTGTCATCTATTGGAGGCTCAGGTATTTACTTCATTACCGATCTTCTTTATTCCCTGCACTCACTTTGTGCAGCAGCCTTTTTTCTAATGTCTATCTTTCTCCAGAGCGTGGTTCCTGACCTCAGCTACACGGTTCGCTCCCCGATGCTGGACACCTGGGAGGGCATTAAACAGCTGAAGGCTGCTCTCTGGGCTCTGGTCAGTATCTCAGTTCACCTCAGCTGCTCGTCACTCATAGTTACGAAGAGATGGATCTGATTGTTGATGTTGTTGTTGTTGTTGTTTTTTTTCCTCTCAGGGCAACATTGGCTCTTCAAACTGGGGTCTGAATCTCCTGCAGGAGGAGAACGTCATTCCTGACATCCTCGCGTTGGCTCAGCACTGCGAGGTGCTGTCAGTACGAGGGTAAGCTCATCATCAGGTTTGCCAAAAAGTACCCAGATTTTATTTAGATTTAGATTTTTAGTCCCTTTCTGCACAGGCACAATGTTGACAGTAAATGCAGGGTTCAGCGTTAAAGGTCCAGTGATTCAGATTTACTCACAAAACATGTCAGAAATGGAATATAATATTCATAACGATGTCTTCATCAGTGTATAATCACCTGTTTTTACCTTAGAATGAGTCATTTATATCTACAGACGCCGCACGTCTTCTTCCACATGTTTGTACAGTAGCCCAGAACGAACAATCTAAACTTTCACAGGACTTTGATGTTTGTGTTTCACGCCTTTCGCAGCCGCCACACTTTCTCCTGCCCGCTAGAAAAAGGAGAGGAGTGAGGCGAGGGGGGTGCAAACAGAAACTGCACCACCAAATATCAGGCGTGCTGTCAGATTTGTGGCAAACTGCGCAATACGTAGCTTTCGACCACATGTAACAAGTATTTAAAGTATTTCCCAGCAGTGTCGTGGAAACTACTCTTAAAACAACGAGGACTTGGACTGAAGCCGTCCCTCGACATATTTGTTTGCTAACCGTCCTCTCTCGTCCACAGGACGTGCGTCTACGTGCTGGGTGTGATCTCCAAAACCAGGCAGGGTTGTGAGGTGCTGAAGCAGTATGGTTGGGATGCGGTCAGACACAGTCGCAGGACGCTGTGGCCTGTCACTCCAGAAGAGGTCGACGCACAGCTGACCTCTGAACTCTCCTCGGTGCCGAGCACGCTCAGTCTGAACTCTGAATCCACCAGCTCGCGCCACAACAGCGAGAGCGAGTCTCATCCAAGTACGCGCGACCCGCTTTGCATTTGTAGACCGTCAATGAGCCCTGTCGTGTTTTTAGTGTGTTCTTAATTCACTCTTTGTGCTCTCAGACATGTACATCCTGGATGACGACAAGTGTGACGTTCTGGACCAGTCAGACGAGCCCTCTTTCTATCTACACCCCAAACCTGTCAAGGACCGCAGCCCCTTCACAATCCTGGCCTCCACACGCTTCGTCCGCACACGCTTGCTCAACTCCCTGTCCCTCCCCAGCAAGAAGCTGCGCTCCACCAGCGACCCCAAGACCCCATCAGGCTCTCGCACCCCTACTGAGATCAAGAGGCGAAACAGGACGGTGACGGAGCCCTCCATCTACAGCCCAAACCAGGGGGATGTCTTCACCACTGTGTTTAATGGCAGAGGAATGCCGAAGAGTCCCACAGTCAGCCTGGAGACGTCCTTTGTCGGGACCAGAGGGGGCTCTGAGGAGCAGCTTGTGGACGGCAGGCTGGCCAGGGGAGGAGGTTCAGGTCTTGGGCTCAGTAGTCTAGCAGGGCAAGGGGGCGTGGATAACCCCAGCCGGGAGAAGGAGCAGAGCAGCAGAGAGCGTCTAGCAGGAGGAGACGGTGGTTCCTCGTCTAGCGGAGGCAATGTGGGAGTGGGCGGAGGAGGCGGCGGAGGTACTCAGTTTAAAAGCCGCAGTCAGAGCTTTAACACGGACACCACAACCAGCGGCATCAGCTCCATGAGCTCCAGCCCCTCCAGGGAGACCGTTGGAAACCCCGAACCCGAACCAGACTCCTCTGACTGCGTGAGCCTGAACACGGTGGTGTCAGCCAAGACTGTTAAAACGCTCTCCTCCCTAACCCCGCAGGCTCAGACCAACCACATGTCCACGTCCAAGTCCTCCACTGTCTCTCTGGTACCGCCCGGCTCCTCGCACACTCTCCCCCGCCGAGCCCAGTCTCTCAAGTCTCCTTCGGTGACCACCATCAAGAGCCTGGCCGACTGTAGCTTCATGTACACCAGCCCACGGGACGCGCTGGGCTACGCCACGCTGAAGAGGCTGCAGCAGCAGAGAATACACCCGTCTCTGTCTCACAGTGAGGCGCTGGCTTCACCGGCCAAGGATGTGCTGTTCACCGACACCATCACCATGAAGACCGGCAGCCTGGACTCCAGATTAACACCTCGCAGGTAAATCAGCCGCACAGTGAAGGTTTTAAAATGATCTGTTTGTTGTTGCATCGAGAGAGAGACGTGTTTTTAGTCCTCGTAGGAGTAGAGTGGGGTAGAGTTTTTATTTCTACCCTGCCAGTGACACGAGTGTTTTCTTTTGTGCACCTTCTTCCATGTCTGTCAGGATATCAGACAGGAGGGATACCTGTCCAGAATCCACTCTCTTAAATCCGTACCGCAGGCTGTCCAGATCACTCGTCCCGCGGTGGGTGGACCTACCGAGTGTCCTCCTTAGTAGAGATGTAGCTTCTAGCACCGATGTATTTATGCTTTTACTTTAGCACCTACAGTTGTTTTTCCATCCGGTAGCTCCGGTAGTGTGAGTTTGCCCTGTACACATCAGTCGGTTTGTCGTTGTTCCATCCTCTTAGAGCTGTAGGTAGCTTCAGTGTTTGTTCTGTTGTGTCATGGGTTTTCATTGTTGAGTCACACGTGGATGTGAAAACAAAGGTAGGTAAAGAAGTCATGAGGTGAGGATATATGCTTTTATCTACACTGTAGTAAGTATTTTACTACTAAGAAGTTTCAGGTTTCACACGTTCAATCACATTCCTAGAGATTAACAGTTCATATGTGAACATGTTTGTTCCCAGAGGCCGAGGTGACGTAGTTTTATCTGAACGACATGCTATCGATCCATTTGACAACACGTGACTTCATTTATTGTTAATTATTAACTCAAACTGCTTCTCGGGAGCAGTCAGACGACGGCAACCTCAAAGAGACAAAACTCATTGAGTCACCGCTCGGTGGCCAAGAGAGGGCAGCACACGCTGCGTATGTATATTTATATTTGATATTTGATGTCTTTATTCTTGAAGCACGAGCTTCATGAGGAGGAACAGCTGACTGTAGCAGTGTTTTATGCGCAGTGAAGCTGCTGAAATCTGACCGACTGACCCGTGATGCGTTGCCTGTTGGAAGTATGACTCACCAACAGTCACTGGGAGTGAATGATTCAACTTTTTCTCTTGGCTTGGTGTTAAAAAAGCAAACAAATGTATGATGTATGAGCACGTCATCCCAGCGCTCTGAAGAATAATTGTTTGTGCACCTTCTTCCATGTCTGTCAGGCTGTCAGACAGGAGGGATACCTGTCCAGAACCCAGCGTCTTAAGTCCGTACCGCAGGATGTCCAGAACACTCGTACCGCGGTGGGTGGACCTACCCGGTGTCCTCCTCAGTAGAGAGATGTAGCCTCCAGACAAATGTGTCCTTTAGTAGTGGCTCCGATCGTTTGGCCGTTGCTTTGACTCCTGTAGCTCCGATAGTCAGCTGGTGGTTGTTCCCTCCTCTTAGAGCTGTGAAATCATCCCAGCCCTCTGAGTAGTTTTGATTGCTTCATTGTTTAGTGTCAGAAAACGAAAGTGAAATAATTTCCGATTCAGTTTCTGTTGATTGACTTGAAAACAAACGAAATGACGTACGACTAAGTTAATAAGTTTTAGGTCTGCCGAACTCCTTCTTTTCCGACGACCTCCATTTAACCTCTCAATAGATGAAGCTTTACTCTGATCCACGGCATTAGCAGCTGAGCCCAGGTGTGATCCCACCTTCCTTCTACTAAGTTTCTTTTTTCCTTCACGCACTCCTCACGTTCCTTTTCCTGTCCCAGTCTCTCCCCCCGAATCCTCTCACGCGCCTCTCCTCTTTCCCTCCCTAGATTTCTGAAGGCTCTGAGCTTCGCCTCTCTGGACAAAGAGGAACTCCTCAGTCCCATCAACCAAAGCACCTTACACCGCTGCTCCTCAGTGCGCTCCATGGTCTCCAGCGCCACCTACGGGTGTAACGACGACTACATCGGCCTGGCGCTGCCCATGGACATCAACGACATGTTCCACATCAGAGACTCGGCCTACTTTCAGCAGAGGATCAGCCCGCCGTCCGAAGAGCGGAAACGCTTCCTCTTTGGCGACGGAGACGGTAAACGCAGCCTCGTACCTGATCAGGTCACGATTAACTCACAAAAAACGTGCGTTTGTGCTGACCGTGGGTTTTCCCTCTGTAGGTGATCGCCCTGCTCTCCCAATACTGAAGCAGCAGTTCAGTATCTCCGAGCTGATCGTGTGCCGAGGCGACAGCCAGAACCACACGGTGGGCTCAGAGGAGACGGGACTGCAGGACCACACCGACGAAAACTGCCTCTACTGTGTAGGAGCCATCGTCCTCGGATACCCCACACAGCCACAGATCAACAGCACACACCCTCGGACAGGTGAGTCAACACACACACATTCATTTTCGTGGACAAACTTTAAGCTCAGAAGATAACAGATTATCTTTTTTTTACCAGACTATGTCGACTTCCCGTCATGGGGAGGGCAGAGCGGCCATCGTCTGGAGGTGATGCCTCAGTCCAAGTTCTCAGGGGTGTCGGGCTGCAGCGACGCTGCCGTGTCACAAGGCTCGATCTGTAGCACGCCCACACCTGCGGACATTGTTTTAGGTAAGAGCACGAAGAACTGCAACTTCAAAAAAACATGTTTTTATTCCGCTTCTCACGGCCGATACTGATACATTAACCAGATTTGTCATTGCCGTAGTATACTTTCCCTTTGTATTTATTTCTTAATAATTTAACCAGGAAAGTCTCTTTTCTTGGCCGAGATGAGCATCATCAACTCTTTACAAAATCAGAATTAAACAAACTAAAAGCTGGAAGCTCCAGTTTGGTTCTGCACTTAAAACAATAAACAACTCATTTCAGATTAGACTCGACTAGAAGTCCCTGTTGAGGACTGACAGACCACTCCAATGAGACTGACTTCTTGCAGAGAATATTAAATATTGATGTGTGTCATTCAGGTGGCAAGGCGATATCAGAAGACGGCCCAGCCTCCCGAGTCTTGCTGAGGAAGGAGGTGCTCCGCCTCATCATCAACCTCAGCTCGTCTGTAGGAACCAAAGGCCACGAAACAGGACTACTGACGTGAGTCTCTCTCTCTCTCTCTCTCCTTTTGCTAGATATATATATTTTTTGGACATGCATGTTCAATATCTTCTTTTCCTGCAGGATAAAGGAGAAGTTCCCATACGCATTTGACGACATCTGCCTGTACTCCGAGGTTTCTCACCTCTTAGCCCACTGTATGTTTCGCCTGACCTCAAGACGCTTCATACAGGAACTCTTCCAGGACGTGCAATTCATGCCAGTAAGACGTCATACCATCATTTCTCAAAGCTCTTTGGTGGTTACTGTCCCCATGTGTAACATTCATCTTTTTTTTCCAGATGTATGAGGAAGCAGAGGCAATCCTGACAAAGCTACCAAAACCTGTTGAAGAGGACGGCGACCCTCCTGCAGAGTCCTGATCGTCCTCCCTCGTCTTTGCGTTCCCCTGCACGGCCCCATGCCGGTCCTGCCACCCTACAAACATTTAAAGAACGACTGAGAGAATAAAGGACGTGGCTGCGAGGATGGGGATGTTTCTGTTGCTCAAAACAGAGAGCACCATCGCCAAGGAAGAGAAGGAGGAGGAGAAGGAGGAGGAGGTCATCGCTCGCCTTTCTTCTAGCAAACACGAGCTGGAATCAAAAGGACGTCGGTATCTGTACACACAAATTTAACCCAACACGCCTAATGCTGTCTCAGACTTTTTTTTCTTTTTTTTTAAACAGGAAAAAGGGGGGAGCAGTTTAACCAAATACTGTTTTCATATGGGTTGGCAATCTTAAAAATACATCAACATCAATAATGTTTAAGGACAACAAGCTGGATCATTAAAGACGAAGACTCACGATGCGTTTGACAAAAAAAACAACAACAACAAAAAAATCTCTCTTTCCAGAGGTGGTGTTCTTTTTTTTTTTTTTTTCCTGTAATGAAATGAATAAGGCATGTTGTTGTGTCGACCCAGTGATTCCTCAGACCCCACGTTCTTTTCTCCTTTATGAAACAAAACACTACAGAGAGGGGGGGTCCTGCTGGGTTTTTTGTTTTTGTTTTTTGTTTTGTTTTTTAAAGAAATCTATTACCTGGAGCCTCGCCCTCCGGTTCACATCCCATCCTGACCTGTGATCTGTTCTTAAGCCACACACGTGCTTTCGCTTCTCTTGCCTCGCCACTTCCCACAACCTGTAGCCTCTTGTCAGCACAGACAGCCAATTTACTTTTTCTATTTCTTGTATCTCAGACAATCAAACATCACTAGTATTGTATTTTCTAAAAGCACTATATACGCCACCCTTACACACAGTACACGAGGAGAGAATAGCATGTAATTTAATGCTAGTTTATGCCATCCTTTACTTGCTTAGGACCTTTTTTTTTTTTGTTTTTTTCTTCAGCCATTGCATTATTAGGAACCTTTTTTTAGGAGGTGGGTTGATCTTTGGAAAGACGTTTGGTTGTATTTCGTTACAGATTCAGCGCCAAACTCCCGCTCACAGACTCTACGCCTTCTTCTTCTTCTTCTTTACCTCTGTGCTCCACTTCCACTGCATGTGCAACAAGCATGGTTGCAAAGTTGTGACGTCACCCGAACACGTTTCCTCGCTTGTAAAACTTTAACAAAAGAAAAAAAGAAAAGTAGGGTTGCCATTACACGCTGCCATTTACATTGTAGGAATATTAAAAAAAAAAAAAACCTGAATCTGTTTCCACAATGCAATATCACTGTCTGTCATTGGCTGAGATGGAGGAGGAGGGAGGAGGAAGGAGGAGGGAGGGAGGAGGTGCGATGAGCAAAGGATTTGTAAAAGGTTTCCAGGGAAACGGGGGATCTCCGTTTCCGTTGGCTTGTTTTTGCTATAATGCTGCTACACAAATGGACTCATAGAGAGATGATTCATAGAT
Source organism: Larimichthys crocea (assembly GCF_000972845.2). NCBI lineage: Eukaryota > Metazoa > Chordata > Actinopteri > Sciaenidae > Larimichthys > Larimichthys crocea. The sequence goes on from NC_040013.1 coordinate 3,286,607, forward strand.
CAGCTGAGTGATGTCAGATCCGATCTATTTATTATATGTCTGTACCATAGAGTGAGCTCAACCAGAGAAGAAAAAAAAAAAGTTATTTATATTTTTTCCTCAAGACTGTATTATAATTTAAAAAGATTTTTTTTCTTTCTTTTTTTTTTTTGTTTTTGTTTTTGCCTGAATCGTGGTTTCCCTTGTATAATGTGTACAGTATGTTTTTGGGGGGCATTGATGACCTAAAGAAACATACAATCCTATCAAAGGGATGCATTGTTAATAAAACAAAATTTGAAATACCCAAAATATTTGACAAGCTTCTTTTTTTTTTGGCACTAATATCTCATCGTCTCATTGTTAAAACTGTAGAATTACTCTGATTATATAAAGATTAAATATAATAAGACGGTTTCATTGAGATTAATGCAGCAGGAACAAAAACACAATCCACAGACCGAGACGACGCACTAGACAAAGAATTAAACACTGACAACTTTGATTCCAAAGAAAGTTCAAATCAAATCAGATTTTATTTTATAAGTACATTTGCCTTGGAGGGCTTTAGTTGTGAATTTAAAAAAGCATCAAGTGTCCATTTACAGAAAATGTTTATCAGTTTGAAGATTAAATATCAATTATTTCTTTCTATATTTAACTGAATATAGGTCAAAAAGAATTTGCACATTAGTTTTTTTACTGACAAATCAAATCGAATCAAAATCAAATAGTAAAACTTTAAAAGACTCAAGTTTGAGGGCAATTTAACCAACGTGTGTGTGAGAGTACATGAAGGAATATGTAGGTACTCCGTTAAAATGAGAGCACAGATGTAACAGTAGAGTTTTAGAAATAAATGAGACCAACTGTTTAACACAGAGGACAACGATAAGGACAAAATGTGTGATATAGTGTAATGTGTTTACCTGATGAAGTGTCGAGGCAGCATAACAAGCAGAATCTCTCCATAGTGAAGGACAGACATGAAATTTAATTCTATAAATCCAGTTAGATTTTTTATTCTAGAGTCAAATGCTGAATATGAATCTTCCGTCAAGTCAAATTCCTAAATATCACTGGTGGAGCATGCACGGTGATAGTTGGAACTTGGGGTTTATAGAATTGGATCGAAAGGAACAAACTAGACGTTGTATTAATTAGAAATTAGGTTATTTATGTGCAAAGCAAACCACGGTGGACCCAGGATAGAACCCTGTGACATCCCATTTCTGGTGGCTTGACTGAATAAGAAGCTCTGATAGGATGGTGAATAATTAATAATCAATGTTATGTAGCTGCATTGCCCCTGCAATTCATGTAGGAATGGTAAATATAATTATTTAATACTACTTGATTTTTTGACAGTTTTAATGACAAATTTTATTCTAGAACATGCAGACAAAACGGAGAAGACGGAACAACATTCTGCAAGGTGAGTAGTGAAGTGTCTGCACTCACCCACCTGGCTAAAACAAAATGCAAATAAAAACATTCACACACTAAAATCTGCACAATTTATTTCATTGCATATGCAAACTATCAGTCACAGTTCTTTTTTTTATTAGTTTTTATGGTGCTGAATCTCTTTTTGTGTCATAAATAACTTAAATGTTTAAACACATTTAATATTTTTCTTTTTTTTCCACTGATTGCACATTTTACAGCAATGCCACCATACCGCTATTGAAGAAACTATCATAAGAAATGCTGGAGTGTGTCCTTTTGAATCACTCTAAACAGTACCAATGTGAAACATTATATAAATAATTCACCCATACAAAACAATTACATTCATTTAAAAAAAGAAAAAAAGAAAAACAAACTAATTCAAGAATATTCCTCGAGTTCCCGTCCTGTGTTGTGAAGACAAACGTGTAGTTTTCCACATGCTGAGACAGGAAGGTTGACTCTCATTGCAGCTGTCCGTTCTTGCTTTGCTCAGAAATATTGCACAACTGTGTGTTGCTATCTTGCAGTCCCACTTGGCTATTTCTAATTGAGGTGCACTGTTAAGTTAATTATTTGAGCCATGCGCACGACTCCTTATCTCTTTTCTGTGTCCACCCTTGTTCAGTTCGTCCCAGAGGTATTTTACTCGTCAGAGCTTGACAACAGTTTTGTTGCCGGTGTTCAGAAATGGGTAATCGCACCCTCCTGATGGGTTTTTGACGCTCTGCTGTCGTCTTTGGGAGCCGTCGTGGAGGCCGACTCTGGGTTCTGTTTCATTTCGTTGTCTTCGTAGCTCATGTTCTCATAGGCCTGATTTCTCATCTCCAGCTCCTTCTTAGCCCTTGCTTTGTCCTGCTGCATCTGCAGCAGCACTGCTTTATTCACACCAGGACCTGAAGAAGACAAGAAATATGAAGATGTGAACAAAATTATTCTATTTTTTATACTTTATTAATCCTGCAATGGGGAAATTCTTTTTAAACTCTATTTTTTTTATATGTTACATGCATTACAAGGGCATGCAGTACAAGGGCTCATAGACATGCAGTTGGAGAGAGATGGTGGAGTGATGAGCGGCCTCCCTGAGAAGCGCCCAGCGAGCAGGTTGGGGGGATCGGTGCCTTGCTCAGGAGGTGAACTGGCACCTCTCCAGCTACCAGTCCACCTTCCATATTTTGGTCCACGTGGGACTTGAGCCAGCCACCCTCTGGTTCCCAAGCCAAGTCCCAATGGACTGAGCTACTGCCACCCCTGAGCTACTTACTTAAACAAGCACACATATATGACACATACCAAAGAAGCTGAGCAGCACAGGGAGGAACACGAGTCCGTGAGCCATCCCCAAAAGTGTGATGATCAGGTTTAACCGGAAGAAGAAGATCTGGATGAGTTGCGCTTTGGCAAACGCCAGCACAATGATGCCCGGCAGGTTGGTCATAGCAACACCAGCAAACACCTAAAAATAAAGGTCACAGAATAAACAGATCAGCTGTTACTCTATTTGTATCCACCATGTGGAACTAAACATGGCTTTTTATCTCCCCGGTTATGTGAGTGATTATGTGAGTTTTCTGCTACGTACTGCGCTGCCCATGTTGGCCGTGGCCTCCTTAGCTCTTTCCACGTGCGTGGGCTTCGTGCTGAGTGCAAAGGATCTCGTCATGTGGGACACAAACTCTACAGAGATGCCCACTGCCTGAAAACAACACAGAGAATGTCAGTTAGTAGAATAAAGAAATGACTAGAGGTTCTTAAATTCTGCTTTTTACCCTATAGGTCTTCATTTTTCTTCTTATTTGTTTCGTTGTTGTAGTTTTATGCTTTTTACTTTTCTTCTAATCTCTAGTTTTTTCATGCAGCTGCTCTCTTACTTTAAGAACTGTTAGTTTTTGTCTATTTCTGTTCTTACTCTGTTCTGTGAAGCACGTTGGGCTACAACTTTGTATGAAAGGTGCTATATAAATAAATAAAGTCGAAGTAGAAGATGACATAGAAATGAATTTCCACTCATTGTTTATGTATCAAAACATAAAAAAATCTGAGAATGTTAAATATAGAGTGTTAGACTAATTGACCTGATGAATTTAAGGTTAGTTTTGTGAATTCAGATTTGAAATGTTATAAACTATACGTAAAATTAATAAGAAATGGTCCAAATCCAAACAGCAGAAGTTTAAATATCATTATTTCTAGGCCCCTGGTAAAAAATAGATTCCTACAATTCCCACGTCCTTCAAACTCCTCCAGTTTGTATTGTTAGAATTTAAAGTCTACGCTCAAATCACGATAATAATCATTTTTTTCCCTCTTGAGCCACAGAAGATATTTTACATGGTGCTTCTTTAATCCCCATCCCCAGGCGAGCTTTTACCGTGACCAGGTTGATGAGGGCCACCGCGTTGTAGTCGATGCCCCACAGCGTCATGATACCAACGGTGTCCACGGTGATCATGATTATGGTGATTAGGTTGAGCAGGCCGGAGCGCAGATCCAACCCCAGCAGCAGACAGCAAACCACGAAGGTCGGCAGCAGACACATGGAGATGTTGAAGAGCCCCTCGGGCACGATCGTCAGGTACTGCTCGTAAAAAACATTAGTCACCCTGGAAGAAAAAATACTGGTCAGAAACTACAGACAGCTTTATATGAAAAGAGCTGCAGATTGAGGTTAAAGTACATACGTGTAAGGAAATACTTCAAAGTCCGGCGAGGTGCCTGGTATTTTCCTCATGCCCTTGGTGATGTTGTCGGCCAGCTCTCTGGCCCTCTCCAGTGCAGCTGTGAACTCCTGAGAGTTGGTTACAGGTGTGTGGTAAGCCATGAACCGAGTGGCTGGAGGCAGAAAAGGTTCAGTTATTGCACCACTAAAAGAAATATCTTTGCCAGCTTTAAGATGATTTCTGAACACTTACCTATAATTTCTCCATTCTCTATCACCACAGCTTTGTCATACGCTCCAAGACCGCTGTTGAGAGAGACAACACGGAGTGAGATGATGTTTTTATGTTGTGATGTTTGTCCAGCTACAATACACACCCTTTTGGGCACTGCAGGTCCGGCCTGTTACTCAGGAAGTGAGGAAGGAACCGGTTAAACGTTTCCACATTGGGCCTGATGACGCCATCAAGAGAGAGCGTCATACACCTGCGGTAACACGTGTATTTAGCTGTTGATACATGGGAGCAGAGTGTTAATAAAAGAAGGGTAATGTGTTTTTATCATGTAAGGAAAATTCACACTAGACTTGGTGATTCTCACTTTCAGTTGCAGGACAGAACTGTCCAATATTTGGACCGGACGTGTACAGACGACAACATTTGGATCCAGGGTTCAGCCAGTCGATGAAATCATCGACCCAGGAGTTGGAGGGAATGGCCAAGTAGGATCTACAGATCATCAGAGGGTTAAAAAATAAAAAGGAGGTCAGTTAGGAGACTGTGATGCAAATCCTTAAAAAAACAGGTCACAAATATAAAGTTGAATTTCTTAAAAAGTCTCAGTAATTTTCTGAAACAACTGGGCTTTGTTGTTTTTGTTGTTGGGGACTATTTTCAGCGGTGGATTAAGACACATTTGTTGTTCTGTGCAGAAGTATACTGTGTGGGATCGACTCACATTAATTGTAATGTGCTACAGAGACAGTACTCGTTAAGTGTTAGGTGAGAAGAATAGAGCTGAAGATAGCAACCAGTTCTGCAACTTCAATGATTGACAGGAAAATAATTACCAACTATTTTGATAAATGGATTAAATCTGTAGATTTCCTGTTTTTCTCCTGTTCATATCACACTAAACCGAAAGTCTTTGCGCTTTGGAGTCGCTTAAAGACAAAATCTTTGAGATATTTTAAAGACTAATGAAAATAATCATTAGTCGCGGGCCCCTTTTGAGCTTGGAAATAAAAAACCCTTCCTGTAAATCCCATGCATTTCTTACCTAGTATCATTCTTTTATCTGTTTTACATCTTTCACTTTCATACGATAGAGCTGTAATTCTGGAAAAATTCCCCTCTCCTGAGAACTGCTGAGCTGATAATGCCACCGATACCCCAGCTCCTTATCTCCGGGAAGTTGTTAATTATAATCTCTCTGTGTCACAGTGATCTCTAGGTAATGTAATTATATATTGGAAGTGGATTAATGCACTGGATGGACTGCAGACTCTCTGACATGGCTCACAGGTTGTATCAGTCATTGTTATTAGGACTTTTAAATGCTAACCTGCTGTACAACTGGTCCTTTTATCACCGGTTATCTGTTTAGTGGGAATAAGTATTAATAAGTTTTATTACCTAACCTGCCTCATAACCATAACACAGCGGTTTGAACAGAACGCAGTGATTGTTCATTTGAAGAGTAATCATAGGAGATATTTTGGGTGTTTGCTCTCCCTGCCTGGTATAATCAGTTAGAGGCACCGTTTATCTGCTCTGTGCTGCTCATGTAACTGAGTTTATCATTAACTCATCTGATTGCTAACTGATGGCTAGTATGTAAGAGGTTGCTACTACGATATCAGCAGGTTCAAGGATCTGTCAGTGAGAAATACTGATTTGAAGGACAGAGGCAGAAAGCCGCCCTTCACTGGACTGAACAGAGGAACTATTCAACGACGCATATTCTTCTGTTCAGATTATATAAATGAACAAACTCACAGTTCAGGGTAATTTGTGGCATACTGGATCTTCTGGGTTAGTGAGAACTGATCGCAGCCCACGCTGGAGCAGGTTGCATTCATGCCCGCCCGGGTGGTGAAGTCGAAGCCCCGTGTTGTTACAAAATAAACGGGGACCCCGACTTCGAAGTATTTGTACAGGTACTGGAAATAGGTCAGCATGTAAGAGCCCTGCACCAAAAGCACAATGATCTTTGTGAGGTTACACCGAAAGAGATGTGTGCAGGAGTTCAGTCACGTTTATATAACAGTGCTTACTGACCTTAGGCATAGCCAGCTCCTGATCCAGACCCACAGTCACATGAAACATGAGGAATAAGGATCCGCAGAATATGAAGATGAACACCAACATCTGAAGAGGACGCAGGGCAGAAATATCCAGTTATAACATCCCTTTTTATTAGAGCATGAGTTTATGTTCATTCACTGGATTTTGGGGGTAGCTTTACCACTATGATCCTGGTGTAACGGTTCAATAGGACGGGGGCGTAGTACTTCCTCATGAATGGCAGCAGGAAGCCCTCGTTGGGCTTGTTGGGACGCCTGGTTGACACTTTGACACAGCAGAACAATTCACAGCGGTTGTTGTCCTGGCGCCGGGCATCCAGGGACAGCAGTGCCACAAAGGCAGTCATCTGGAGGACAAAGTCCATGAGCACTGCCAGGGCAGCGTACAGAGCAAAGGACTTCACTGCTGGCATGGTGGACAGGGCCCCTTTGGGTAGCAGACGCAAGTAGAGATTAACACGTTGTTCAGAAATGTAATGGTTTCCTTTCTTTTCTCACTAAATGTACGTTGACCTTCCTACCTAAAAAGAAGCAGACAGACTCGGAGAGACTGCACAGGAGCATGCTGGGAGCCACGTTTCCAAGGACGCGGCCGATCTGCTCCTCTCTCTTCTCTCCGGGCTTCCTTACATCTCTCTGCAAGGAATAAGAGAGTCAGGTAACATCACATCTTACAAAATCAGCAATACTCAAGTAGGTGCACACAAATATATACGCACCTGGTACTCCAGAACAAAGATGAAGATGTTGTCAGCTCCAACAGCAAGCACCAGGAAAGGCACGACCTGCAGGATGACCAGTGAGGACGGGATGCCGATCCAGGAGTAGAAGCCCATGGAGGCCAGGACGGAACAGCCGACCACCAGGATCCCACCCAGACCCACCAGAAACTTGGAGTCCACCTACAGGACACAGAGATAAGAATTCAGATGTACAGATGAACCTTTTCCTGCATCCCATATCTTTTGCTAGCTCATGTAAGTCCTTACGGCCAATAAACCTGCGTAGTACACTGTAGAGATAAGTGCTAAACAGCTGACGCAGTCATGCCACTGCAGTTTCTTCTTATCATATATGCGATAAGTACTGTTTCATTGATTTTAATATCTTTGTGGAAGCTTACCGTGTCCCAGCAATACCTCTGTTTTTACAGTAAAGTTATATGGCAACATCAGCAGGCTGACATCATGTGCCCACTGACAAAACATGCTGACATGCTTCAGAAGGTATGATGTTTACCATTTTAATTTAACGTGGTAGCACGTCAGGGGATGACCAAGGTCAATAGGGGGGTCCATCCCCTGGGGACCACGAATGCCTTACCAGTATGCGTTTCCATGAAGAGTATTCCCCAAGGGCCACAGCAATGTAAACAAAGATGACAGCGTAGCTGATCATGAAGATGGGGATATCCTCTGCTGTCGTCCGATTAATCTCGTCCTCTAGAGATCTCTGAGGACCAGGAGAGAAGAAAAGTCGGAGGATTAAGGTGATGGAGAAAAGTCAACACGCGCCTTGAAAAAGCTCTGACAGCAGGTCGTACTTTACCTCTGCCATGTATGCGAAGGTGAAGTTGCAGGCAGGGTCGTTCTGGTATTCTTGGACGATTTTAAGAAACTCTGTCTCCCACTGCATGGCCACTTTGAACTTGGGGTCGTTGCGAGGGAAGTTGTTGAGGGAGAAGGTCATTATCAAAGCCTGGGCATTGGTGTAGTCTTCGTCTGGGAAAACCATGTTCAGTTGAGTCACCTTTTTTTTGTGTGTGTTTATTTCATGTGTAAAAGACGTTGGTGAAAGCAACTTACTTTTATAACCTCCCACAGCCAGAAAGGAGAATACTGGAGCTCCGTAATCAGCCATGCAGCTCATACCTAAATCAGTGATGTCCTTGAAGGACAGGGGAGAGCTTGAGGGGAAAAGGGAAGATCATAAAGTTCCTGAGCAATTGCAGATGAGGACTACAGTCTGATTTGAAATTGAATCCTTACTTGAGGCAGTAGATTAAGTGGTCCCTCCAGTCCACCTCTTTGGTTACCCCCAGCGACGTCATGTTCACCTTGGCGTTAATGTTTTCCAGGCTGTTCTGGAAGTACTGTGGCAAGCTGTTGACTGCACAGTCTGTCAGGGAGGAGTTGGTTGGGTTCAGCGGTGCGAAGCACACGTCCTTCAGACTTGCCACGCGGTTCAGATCTTCTGACCAGAATTCGATGTTCTGAAAAAAATGGCAGAGAAGAGGAATCAGTGCGTCGGTTCATAGGGTGAGCTTTTACAGTGGTCAGCTCTGATTCTGGGCTCGGGTTACCTGGATTCGTTTTTGGAGCGTCAGCAGCTCGATGATGAGATCTTTGGATACAATCCCGCTAAAGTTCTGCGGCCCAAACAGCAGAGAGTCGTAAATGTGGCCTTTTCTGCTCGGCGCTGTCAGAATCAGCTGGTTCGTCCTGAAGAAAGGGTCGAAGTGTGTGTCGTGGAATTCTTTCTCCTGGCGGGCACGGCTGTTGGGAGCAGACCACAGCTCAACTGGGTCAGTGGAAAGCCTAATGTCTTTGAGGCCGACGGAGAAAATAGCCACGATTATAGCTGACAGCAGGAGCACCTTGAAGGAAGATAAAATATTAGAACATCTTATCCATCTGGAAACAACCTTTCTTGTTCTTCAAATCAGTTTAAATCTGTTTAGAAATGTTAAAAATACTTTGGTGAAACTAACCGTGAGGGGCCAAGAGGCGATGATGGTTCCCCATTGCTGAAACTTCAAGCTTAGGAAAGTTTGAGCAGCCAAGCTGTTCCTGTCGGTGCACGTCACCTCTGACGGATGAATGATCTGCTGAGTCACATCGTTACTGTTCTGGTCTTTGCCTTTCCCCTTTCTTTTTCCCTTCTCCTCATCTTTTCTCTTCTTGGACCTCACCCAGAAAGCGACCAAGATGTATAAAATGAAGGCAAATACCAGGAGGCAGAATAAGATGATAGAAATCACGAGGTAGCCGTCTGTGCCCAGAAGTCTGAAGGGGCCGGGGGGCATTTTAGGAGGCGGCACCCTCGGGCATGCCTCTTCACAGTCCTGGCAGGAGCAGGCCTTTCCTCCGGACGGTGTGGTCTCGTTACACTTCAGAGCCTGTCCATTGTAGGGAATCACGCCCGGTGGTAGCCCCTCGGTGTCTCCCTCTTTCATCAGTTTGAAGTTGATGTCCAGTGGAGCCAAGCCGTTACTGGAGTCTCCCTGAAAGTCATACCAATACTGGGGGGTGCAGAGCTTGGCGCCGTACCGACCACACATGGTGGCGATGGCGAAGCCCCCTGTGGCTGGGATCCTAACGTTCTGACAAGACTTAAAGGAGGCATCTGCGAAGGTGGTGGTGAGGAATGCCTGGTAACCTATTACAGCTGTGTTAGTCTCGTTGTCTTTGTTAGTAACATTCATCACCTTTGTGATCTTTACTGTCTGGCTCTGGTTGGGGCTGCAGGTATTGATGCAGTGCACGTGGGCAAAGTTCTGAGCGCAGGAAGGGCACCGGATCAGTACAGCCTTGGAGAGGCCCAGACTCTCCTGCAGGGATCCCAGCTGTTTCATGGAGCAGCAGGCGTATGTGTTGACCGGTCCACGGTCCAACATGGGACACACCTGCAGCAAGAAAAAACTGACAGACTAAAACACGAAGACTCTTTATTCTTAAGAACAGATCTTCTCTACCATGCTTTACTCGGTCCTGTTCTCTCAGAAGGATTTACAGACCTGTTTGAGTTTCAAGTAGTGTAGTCCTGTGAGGTGACGGGCAGCACTGTAGTTGAGACAGGGGACGATAGGAGTGATTAAGGCGCTATCTACAGATGGGTTTATACCGCACTCCTCATAGAAAGCGCAGTAGCCTGGCTCGTGTTGGGCCTCCGACAGCACCTGGAGAAACCACATTTTGTCACAGGTAAGAGACGAAGACGAAGAAGAAGACGGCAACACTGACTCTTTGCATGTTATAGATAAATCAAGTTCAAGCTCAGTCAGTCAGGATTTATTTGTATATCACTTTTCATACAGACAACTAAAAAGATATATATATGTATACTTTATAACTTTTTAATGATCATCAGACCGTACGATCCATGGTATTTTTCAAATCCGTCTAAAGCCTTGTGTCTTTACTTATTTATTGATTCTATTACTATTTATTTCACTATAATTAACCTTTTATTCATTTGTATGATCGGGGTTTCTCTTCTACTTTTTTGTAAAAGCAGTTTGGTGAAATCGTTCATTGTTTTATAACTAAATTAAACTGAGTTAACCAAACACAGTGTAGATTTACTTAATTAATTTAAGTTTACAGCAGAGTGCATTCATTCATTCATCCAGGGCTGATTTACTTTATGACTTATTTTCACTCTTATTCCATCGACCAAAACCTTTACTTTTAATTGTTATCTTTTAGAAATTACAACTAGTTTATTTTAAATGACTTAATTTAATTCATTGTTACTAACTCTTTAGAACTTTCAGGTGTATGGAAGGTATTTAATGCCAAAACAAATCAAACAAACAACATGTACATTGTAACACACATCTGCACCTCTTTCACTTCCATCTGTTTTTTACTCCTTTTTATGATTCAGTGGGTTTTATGTGTTATGTATATAAGTGTAAAGATGTATTATGTGTTATGTATATAACATACATTCCTCTCTTGTTATCTTATCTTACTATTATTATCAAGTGGGTGTTATTTTCCATTATATTTTTACAAAAAGTATGAAACTCTGTCTGTCTATTTACATTTTATTTTCATTTTTACCTTATTATATATGAAGCAGGTTTTTATTTTCTATTAATTATCACAGTTTTCATTATATATTCATTATATGTATTTTCCAGTGCATTTCTTCTTCTTTCTTTTCTGCATTTATACAAATTATTATTGTCATATGTGTATATTATTGTATATGTGTTGTGTTGTTGTGATGATTCCTCATTAACATTTATCTAAGTCTCTTTGCTGCCACTTCTCTAACCCGTTGACAAAATCATTTTTGCTTTGACGTTTATGGTGCTTTATTAACGACATAAATTCAACTTTAGTTCTTTTGTGTTTACCAACTTCTACCAACAGTTTTTTTTTTTTTTTATCACGCTCTCACCTGTAAATGATTACATTTATTTTACATTAAATGTATTCTTCTACTTTTGAACCCTGGTCACAGATCATATCCCAGTAAAAATCATAAAGTTTTTGATAGAATAAAGCAAAGTGAGGTTGTTATTCTGTTGACTGAACATTGTTTTATATTACAGTATATGTTTTATTATTACCTTACAAAGACAAATAACTAAACCAACTTACCAGACAAGTCAGAAAAGTGATCAGGGCTGTGACAGGGACCATGATTCCTGCAGGTCAGGATCCTCGAGTACAGTGTAGAATAATCACTGCTGCCCTGTTGGAAGATACATTAGTTAAAGCGAGACTTCGACAGGTGTCCTCTCCTATCGTCTGCCTGTCTAACAGTGTTAGGAGGGTTGGGGGAAGGAGAGACATCATTACATGTCCAACGTCACTACACCTGTGATGTCACATCATTCTTATCTGGTGTGATGTGACGGCTGGCCAATCACAGCTACGATCAATCTTTTTCCCTGTCTGATAATTAACATGGGAGAGATTTTGATAGGGTTGCTGAGGAGATTCAAAGTAACAGGGAGAATCCAAAACAACAACCGCACCCACTTTGCGCCTGAGTCATTGTTGCTGACACTCTTTTAGTGTTTCTACTGGAGGCAGATGGACACGGAGACACTGGTTGACCTGAAGCAGATCGACCAGGATAAGATAGGATTGTCGTTAAGGCAGGGTATGCCACAAACATGCAACACTACAGTGGATCAGAACATGAGCTTTGAACCGTCATCTAAGTTGTGTCGTTGTGTGCAGACTATCGGATCTATAAGGTGCAAAGAGCCCCGGATATATTTCTGTCCTTAAGTTAGTTTTGTAGAAAATTCACGACAGGCATGACTTATCACTTCCCTGAATCACATCCTATAATCCAAGATCAACTTCATAGTTAATCTTGTTATCACATGTCAAGGTTGGAGCTGAGATAAAAACCTGTAACCGACCTCATCAGGGCGAATCTGTGATAAACAGAGATGAGGAAAAAAGACAAGAAGAAATGGGGCAGATAGGGTGATGGTCTTTGTTCTTTCGTACGCTGATAAGTCACGACATCACGTCGAATTTTATAACTTTTCCAGTGCACGGAAAACTGCTACAGTGGATTCAAGTCAAAAGATAAAATCACATGATTTATCAGTGTTAGTATCGATTTATCTACTGCTTGTCATTTTGCAGCATGATCGAGCAGAACTTTGTTTTTCTTTTCTGGTGTTTAACTTCCTCTTCTGCGGATGAATGAATTTATTCTTATTTGTTCATTTTATTCCTACACTACACTTCTACTTTATGAGTACTTCTGTACTTATGGCACTTGTTTTTTTTTATGAGTACCACTGTACTCATAAAGAATGGGTGCCAGAAGACTCTGCACCTCTCAAGGTTAAACATAGATGATCATTTCCTCATATATAAAGGACTCTGCCCATTTGTAACAAACAGTAAGCCACAAATTTATTCAAGAAGCATTTGTATGTGTAACATTTTTTTATGTGATGAGATATTAAATATTCAAGAATGGACAACAGATCCACAAACAACATGTTTATGTAACAATTTGACACCTGTACCTTTACGTAACAAAATAAGCTATGATATTTTATATTCATGTCATATTTCAAGCAATTTCAGCAGGGTAGACACAATAGCTGGAACACCTGATCAATGCATAACATGCAATATATATTGTAGATACCTACAGTTATTTAAATGATCGTAGCATTTATTTAATATTTCTCTGAGAGTCTCGACAATATATAACGATTTAATATAATAAGTCATGTTGTTGAATTATTTTAACATTTAACATAGAAAATGTTCACATAGAGCAGCACCACCCAGAGTTTCAAACAGGGAGCAGATGAAGTTAATGCTGCGAGCTTTTAATGCATTAATAATGAACTCACTCAAGTACTAAAATACAGTTTAATTTTTTGCAATACTTCATTTTAAACACAACTTTAGCTGCAGTATATTTCACCTAAATGCAAGATGGGACATTAAAATATATATCACTGTTTGTATGAGACCATTTATTTATGTTAGTAAAAAATATATTTTAATTTTATTGCAATACATATGCGTATGTAAATGATTTAATGTCATGTGCGTGTGTCTGTTTAGAATTTTGCATTGTTCATTTGCATAGAGGATGGACATAAATATGCCGTTATGGTTTCCTTCCACGGTAACATGCAAATGATTCAAACGTATGACCTGATATTATAGAAGTTATACTAATACAATGCTGATTTATTGAGCCTTACCTGAATTATATTCATATACTCATGCAGCCTTTCAAATATTATTATTCTTAATACAGAAGGTTCATTCATCATTGCTCTCTTCTGTTGTGCAAGCACAAAAATCTTTGTTTTATATGAAATATGAAAAGAAAATCTTACACAGGGAGCTGTAGGAAAAAAAGTGTTGAAAAGTTTCTGAATCGTGCTTTTTGTCTCTCAGACCTTTGCGATCTGTCCCCGAGATAAAACACACTTTCCCCTCTTTATGACAGAGTCCTTATCGGTCATTATTTATGGTTTATTGTGCAAACTTGACGGTGGAACAAGTTGATTATCTCGACTTTTTGGACTCCGATACAGGTGAAGGGCAGTTTTCTCAGAAAGTTCTTGGCTATCCGCTGAAAATAAGAGAGAGAGGATAATATGAGGCTCCTCAAATATCTGCAGTTATCAAACAACAAATCATCTGATTTGATCTGATTGTCTAATTAGGACTCTTGGTTTAATTATGACACTTCTGTACAGATGTTTGGTTTGTGCTGAGCAGCTGCTACTGCTGCACAAGTCTGGCACACTGCAACTGTTTGGCTATTATGCAAGCCCTGAAAGGTTTCGGTCCGCCGACACAGCACAAACTAGACTTTCTCCGCATGCTGTTTTTATTTGGGTTTCATCTAAACGAGCGGTTTCTTCACGAAACTCAAACAGCAGAGCGTGATGTACGTCACAGATGTGGAGCAGCACTGAAGTCAGCAGCATTTGAAAACATTTAATACTTGTGTTTTGCACAGCTGAGATCGATGGACTTTGACCTTTAAACTTTTCAATATTAAGCAATTCACAGAGCTGGACATGAAAAGGAAATCACTGATGCTTTGAATCACAGCAGCTTCCTCCTGAAATTAGTCAGAGTTGTTGGTATGCAGGTGTCACCACCCTCAGTGTCACTTTAGACTGTGTGGGCATCGGACTGTTTGAACTGTGCTTCATTCTTCCTTCTTCTGAGTCACGAGACATCTGGTTGGGTGGGTAGGGATTTGCCCAGGGAGTGAACCACCAATAAAAAGTGAGCATTCCCACACACCATATGCTGCTATGGAAGGAGAACCACAGGTATGATTTATTGGTATTAATAAAGAGGGTAACAGTGGCACAGTTTCAGGGGAGGATCTGTGAAGGGAGGTGACATAACATGACATTAGTTATCAAAACAAGAGCCTAAATGTTCAGATACAGAGGTTTTTTCCCACTTTGGACATACCTTTATGTATTTGGTGTAGCATGAAGTTGTCTATGGATGAAATAACATTATGATCCTCATTGGTGTCCAGAAATTGGATGAAACTAAACTAGTAAACTGAGGGAGGACGAGGAGGTGTCTGTCTTTTTCCACAGTCTCAGACTTGGAAACCTCTATCTTGATGTATTGTAGGCGTTATTAATATGAATTACACCTGTGTTTCTCTGTTGCTCACTGACCGGAGGTGACGTCAGCTGATTTAATCAATAATTAACATTCAGCAAGTTTAAGTTTAGTGTTCACGTTAGCAGGTGTTCAGTAATAAGCTGTGTTGGGATGGGCCCGAGATTTTGCTGTTGATGTGACATTAAATGCTGCTTTTGAATTGTGTTTCGGGGTCACTGGTTCGTCAGTGTCACAGTGTTCGTGAAATCAATCCTCTGACAGCAGCGAATTGTGCTTTATGTGCAGTAAAATTCAAGCACTTTCAAGGTACTTGAAGACTCTAAAAGCCAACAACACGACGTCTAAAATCGTTACCATAAATGTGAAAAATAAAGTTTATACCCACAGCAATTAAACTATATTGTTTATTTTACCAGCTGTTCATATTAACTTTGACTGCACGGGCGACAACAAATATGACATTCAAGCGTACTCCTAAACTAAAAAGACTGATCTAAGTCGTGTGTGTGTCTCGGTTTGCTGGTGACACGTGTGGCTGCTCTGAAAAGAAAACTTAGAAATCTTAAAATGTCAAAAGAGAAATCTTAGGGAATCATGAATTTATTCCAGAAAAGTCAACATATCCAGGACAAAAACATCTTCTATCCCTATGAAAAATACATTAAGAGGTGAAAAATAAAAGTAAAAGACATGGCTCATTTTGGAGAGTTAGGATATTTTAGTACTAAAAAAATACGAACTCAAAAAAAAAAAGGAACAAATAAAAATGTACAAAAAGAAAAAAACAAAACAAAACATGCATCGGCCGTCAAAGTTCAAAAAGTAACGTTCACTACCTGAACTTTAAAATACAGTGAGTATGAAAAGGGGAGAAACAGACATTTGATTCAAAATCTGCGTTGTTTGTTATAGTCTCCGGGCCCCGGGAGGCCCCTGGGGAAGCCGCCCTGGCCTCCTCCGGGCATGTTGTTGTTTCCCGCTCCAGGCATCATCGGAGCATTCTCGGCCGCCATGCTGGGAGTACCGGCAGAACCGGCGCTGCTGCCCAGCGAGTTTCTGTTCATGGGCATGCCGTGATTGCCCATGTGCATCCTCATGTCTTGCTCCCTGTTTTCAGGGAAGTTGCCTCTGAAGCCCTCCTGCTGCCTCTTCATCATCTCCTCGTTGCGCATCCTCATCTCCTCCTCTCTCCTCCGGCGCTCCTCCTCCTGCCGGAGCTCGGCCTGTTTCCTCTTCTGCACCTCCTGGCTGTGGAGCTCCTCCATCCTCCGCAGCTCCTCCTGCCGCCTCAGCAGGTCCTGCCTCATCAGCATCACCTGATGCTCGTGCCTGGCCGCCTCCATCTCCGCCTCCAGCTTCTCCTGGGCCTCCTTCATGTTGCGGTCCACCATCTCGTACTGCTGCTTCTCCATCTCCATCAGGGCCTTCCAGCGCATGGCGTACTCGTACTCGAAGGAGCCGGGCTGGGCGAACCGGGGCGGCTGCTCGCGCTCTTTGTGATATTGCTGGTTCTTGTTGATGAGCTTCTCTGACAGCCCCTCTTCTTCATCGCACTGCTCCATCGGCTCCACCGTGATGGGGCGAGGGAACGCCGTGAGAAGATAGGCTCCATCGCTGCACTTATCCAAAGCCTTCCTGGCAGCCGGCTTCGAGGTGTACTCCACTATCCCCTTCCCCGTGGGCCTCCCCCGGTCATCCACTATGACCACGGCTCTCTCTATCTGCCCGAACACGGCGAAGGCCTCCTCCAGGAGCTCGTTGGACACAAAGTCTGGCAGGTTTTTCACAGTCAAAGCGGCCCCGTGGGTCGCAAACCTCACCCGTATGGGCCTGCCTCTGAAGGGGGTGTCATCCAGCTCGGCTCTGGCGATCTCTGCGATGATCCTGGTCTCCAGCCGGATGAAGCCGAAGCCTCTCTCCTTGTTGATGAAGATCTCGTTGGCCTTGCCGTACTTGGCGAACAGCTTCTCCAGGTCCTCCTCGGTGACCCCGGTGGGGAGGTTCCCCACGAACAGCCTGCTCCGCTGGGTGAAGGTCTTCTCCCCGGGCTTCCTGAAGCTCTGCAGGTCCAGGGTCAAGGCCTCGTTGGGGTTGGTCTCGCTCGGCTCCGGCTGCTGGCCGTTGGTGTTGGTGCCGCCGCCGCCGGGCTTCTTCTGCTCCCCCGGGCGGTTGGGCCCGTGGTTCTGCTGCGCTGGGCCTCTGTTCCCCTGCATGGCTCCGGACCGGATTGAAAAGGCGCAAAAAGTCCCGAGTGGCACAAAGAAGCAGCAAAATGGCGAGGCTGCCGAGCGCTATTGTGACCTCACCACCGCGCGACTGTTTCTATATGAATGCGTGACGTCGACTCTGTGCGACGGGGCGAGAAAAAAACAACAACTTTTTTATTATTTTATTTTAAAATATCATGTAATATTATATGTGCTGTTTATTCAACGTTTATGTATCTAATTTTTCTAAAGGTTTATGTTATAGTTCTTACTCCATTTACGTAATCCCGCGACTGTTATTCTTACGCAATCTCGCGAGACTACACGGAGGAAGGAATAACATTTTCCTTCCAGACGATCTCACGAGATAGAGAGAAAAAAACAACTTTTTTTATTTTATTTTAAAATATCATGTAATATTATATGTGTTGTTTATTCAAAGTTTATGTATCTAATTTTTCTAAAGGTTATAGTTCTTACTCCATTTACGTAGTCTCGCGAGATTACATGAAAAGGGAAAACAACCGTGTTATAGATCGGTGACGTCTTTTATAAAAAATATTATATATGCTCAATATTATATTTACTTTATGTACGTAATTTTCGTTGTTTATGTTCTTACGTTATTTACTCGCGAGAATACGCACCCTGTTTATATTTTGTCCAAACGATCTCGCGAGACTACATGAAGAATAATGGCTGAGCGAAAACAAAAGTTATAGACCGGTGACGTGTTTTGTATAAATAAAAAATATTATATATGCTCAATATTATACTTTATGTACGTAATTTTCGTTACGGTTTATGTTCTTACGTTTTTACGTAATCTCGCGAGAATACGCACCCCCTTTTAATATCTTTCACCCAGACGATCTCGCGAGACTACGTGCGTTGACGGTTGAGCAAAAACAAAGGTTATAGAGCGGTGTCGTCTTTAGTAAAATATCATATATGCTCAATAATCTCATTATTTTTACTTTATGTGGGTAATTTTCGTTAAGGTTTAAGTTGCGTTGTTTTTGTGTAACAATTTTTTTAACGTAATCTCGCGAGAATATACGTCCAGACGATCTCGCGAGCTTTCGTGCGTCACCATGGAAACAAAAGTTGGATCGTGTCTTTTAAATTATGATTTATGTTCAGTATCTCATCACATTTGCTCAAATATTATATTAGTAATTTACGTTAGAAATTCTGCGTGTTTGTTTGTTTTATATGTTTCCCTCGAGCTGTCTCTATGTAATCTCGCGAGAACACGCGGTCTCATTGACAAAAACACTGGTGCGGTTGATTTCGCGGGAATCTTCTGTTTTGCTCGCTGACAGGGAGTCAGGTCAGTGTCACCTGAACTTATACCGTAACACCTGAGTTGAGGCAGGTAACAGCCGAAGCTCCGCGGTCCACACTGCCAAGGTAAGGTCGTTAAACCTGTCTAAAGTCGGCATGTCACCACCAGCTGCCTGTTAAAACACGTTATAAACATGCATGACAGTCACAAAGTAGATCATGTGTACTCAGTCTGTGCTGCAGGACAGTCATGTTCTCCGCCCTGAGCGCACAGAAGGAGGGCTCCTCTCTGCTCTCCCGCCCTGCCTCGGAGGATCAGGACCAGGGCCCGGTGTTTGAGAGGCTGTCCCTGGCTTACAGTCCCTGCTCCGAGCGCTACAAAGTCGGGGAGAGAAGCTTCAGTCGCCAGTATGCTCATATCTACGCAGCACGACTCATGCAGATGAGGCCCCTGCTATCAGAGAGAGCCCAGCAGAAGTGGGGTGAGCTGAGCATGTTGTTTTGCATGTTAAAGCAAATTATTTTCAACATGTTTTCTAACCTGTTCTGACTTTTTTTCTGCCAGGATCAGCCGTGCTCATCAAGAGGCTGTGTGACCTGCAGACAGCGGAGCAGTGCTGCATCGTAGGGACTCTGTTTAAGCGTATGGAGCTGCAGCCGTCTATTCTGCGAGAGATCAGCGATGAGGTCTGCGGACATTTGGACACCTCCGTCCCCGGAGAAACGTAAAAAAAAAATCATGTCATGTGACATCACATCTCTTCGTTTTCTCGCCTGCAGCACAATCTGCTGCCCCAGCCTGCACGGGCCAAATACATCAGTGAGACGGACGAGCTGATCCTGGAGGACGAGCTGCAGAGGATCAAACTGGAGGGCAAAATCGACAGAGACAAGTGTGTCACAGGTGAGATCACACGTTGCTGAAGGAGCACGGCGTTGCTCAAATCATATCTCCCGTGCATCATGGCATCTCTTCTCTTTCAGGTAGTGTAATTGCGATATATGGAGCTGAAAGGAACGACGGGAAGTTCACAGTTGAGGACTTCTGCATGGCTGATCTTCCTCCACAGACACCAAGACCTGTGCTCAGCTCTGACAGGTACATACATACATACACGGCTTAAATCTGAAACCTTTTTATGGTGATAGATCATATTCTAAAAAGGTTTTTCTGTCATCATCTAGGTTCGTGCTCCTAGCCTCAGGACTTGGCCTCGGCAGTAGTCATGCTGACAGCATGCTGGGCCTGCAGTTGCTCATCGATATGGTAACCGGTCAGCTTGGTGACCAGGGGGAGCAGAGCGGGGCAGCCAACATTTCCAGGGTCCTGCTGGCTGGAAACCTCCTGAGTCAAAGCACCCAGGATAAGGACGCATCAACGAAGGTATCTGGAACTCGTTCAACCTCCTCTTAGTTTTACTCTTTTAGAAAAGAAGCAAACATGAACTGGATCCATTTTTACAACATTAAAATACTTGTTTTATCCTCCCTTGTGTGTCAAGCCCAAGTACCTGACCAAGAAGACTCAGGCTGGCAGCGTGGAGGCGATTCGTCTGCTGGATGAGCTGCTGCTTCAGCTGGTGGTGAGTCCACCTCTAACCATTTTTTACTTTAATACACAACAATTAATTGTTTAATTGTCAACTATTAAATCTATTCTGATAATGAGTTAGTCATTTTGAGTCAGAAAAATGTCCACACTCCGAGTTTAGCTTCTTAAATGTGAAGATTTTCTAGTCTTCTGTGATCATAAGCATTAGAAATAACTAAAGATGATGTGTGTGTCACTTCCTCCTGCTATTCTAGGCTTCACTTCCAGTGGATGTAATGCCCGGCCAGTATGACCCCACCAACTACACCCTCCCACAGCAGCCTCTCCACCGCTGCATGTTCCCCTTGTCCTCCGTGTACCCCACACTACAGTTGGCCTCCAATCCGCACATAGCTAACATTGATGGAGTGAGGTAAGCGGTATCACACAGTCACTATCTTTCTTGGTTCTTTCCCAAACAAGTGTGCAGATGTTTAGTTTGTGTTTGTGTTCCCACGAAAGGTTCCTGGGCACTTCAGGCCAAAATGTTCTCGACATTCAGAAGTACAGCAGCATGGACAGTCACCTGGAAATCCTGGAGGAAACGCTACGGCTCCGACACCTGGCCCCGACGGCTCCTGATACTCTCGGTTAGTCGGATAAGTTAATACCGGATAAATGGAAAAACCTTCAGACTAAAATTGATTTAGATTATTCACACTGTTTTTTTGTGTTTTGTGTCAGGATGTTTCCCGTTTTACCAAAAAGATCCTTTCATCTTGGAAGAGTGTCCTCATGTTTACTTCAGTGGCAACGCTACAACTTTTGAGTCCAAGCTCGTCAAAGGTCAGCGCGCGATGTGTAGAAATCTAAACTTTTAGACTGCAAACGGACAAAATATTTGCCGTTTTCCTCCAAACTAATGTCTCACTATATTACTCCTTCTCTCCCTAACAGGTCCTGATGGCCAAGAAGTCCTTTTAGTTACTATTCCAGAGTTCAGCAGCACCCAAACGGCGTGCCTGGTTAATCTACGTACTCTTGAATGTGAGCCGGTCAGCTTCTCGGCCTTCTCCGCCAACGACGACGAGGAAAGCGAGATGAACATCAGCCACTGAGGGTCCATATCCGCGCACATCATGCCTTCAACATGCCTAATGTCTCCAGTCTTTATTGCACTGATCACTATCATAAAGGTCAATGAATTGCAAGAGGAGAAATCAGTATTCACAAAGGTGAAGAGAGAGAGAGAAGACAAGCGTTGTGTATTAACAAGCGTTTATTTGAAAAATAACTCTTCTACCCCAACTGTGCTCGAAGGAACCGTGACAGAACTTTCCCTCCTCTTGACTTTTGTCACCAACTTTGAACAAAATGCTTTTTAAACCTTTCATGACTGTTCATACAGTAAAAAAAAAAAATGTTTCTGCCTTTGACGAAGACTGAAAACAATTCAACCCTGGTGTAAAAGTGTTTTTTTTTATGTGCATCCACAATAAACATCTTTTTCATGAAGCATTCGTAAAGACTGAACAGACCAGAGAAATGCAGTGTGAACTATGAAACTGAAGTACTGTTAGTTAACAGGGTAAATGTCTGTGAAGAGGCATTTTGTAGATACACTAACTTTATACAGTTAATATAGTTAATATTCTGTACGTTGCCATTGCTCATGTACACAGACAGGACTCCTTGTTTGATTCATCAAACCTGCTCAAAGTACAACGTGGCAATGAGAACTACAAGTGGGAGAGGACAGTTTGCGTGTTTACTGAGTCGTGTGTTTGGTTTAATAGTCATCGATCTTGTACTCATAGTTATAATCCAGGATGGAGTCTGTGAAACCGCCAGGCGTTGAGGACTGTTCCTCCTCTAGCCATGAGTCATACCAGGATGTGGTGGTCTCTGGCGTCGTGGGAATTGTGGTAGTTGGGGGTAACGTTGTTGTTGTCGGCGGCGGCGTTGTCGGTGGAGGAAGAGTTGTTGATCTTAACCTCAATAATCTCTGTTGCCGGAGGCGACGGATGCGAGCTATCCTCAGCCTCCTCTGCCTTTCGGCGCTGATTCGTGAATTTGGTGAATACCCACCGTTGCCGTGAACCACACGCCTGTTGCTGTTACTAACAACTGGAGGCTGTGCTCTGGAGTTGCTGTAGCTGAGTCGAATAGGCTTGTTGCCATGGAGGGCCATGATCTGCAGGGAGGTTATGAAAGACACCTATGAAATACTAAACAGGCATAAAATGAGGGTGTGGTTCATTCAGGATGGCGTTGCCTCACCTGTTTAATGCGGTCCCAGTTGGATTTGGCCAGGTTGAAGCTGCAGGCGGTGGCTCCTGACTGGTAACCCACCACGCAGAGTTTGGTCACAGGGGAGAAGCCCTCAGCTCGAGCCGTCACGCGGTACTCTCCCGGGTTAAGCAGGCGCCAGTAGTCTCCTGTCGATGCTGCAATGACAAAGAGTGGCCACACATGTAGTTTAAAGACGGTGCTTTGTTGTTTTTCAAAAGTTAAAGACTCAAAAAAAGAGGAAGAGAGGAAGTCTTTCACCAAACCTGTGGTGACGTCATGGTTTATCCCCTCTACAGACACAGTGGCATTTGCAATGGCGTTCCCCTGTTGGTCCTTCACAATGCCCCTGATGCCACGATGCACCTAGGCAGAAAAGGTAAAGGTTTATACTCGATATATGTTCTTTTATCTTCTCTTGAGGACAATCTTTGATGAAACATTAAACTCAAGTACTTTTAGAAAGGGAAGAGTTACAGAGCTTCACGCAGGAGGCCGGACATTTAACTTTTTCTTCAATTTAACCACCGGCTGGTGAGGATCCTTAAAATGGTGTTTCCAAACTTATGGTCTGGACCCCAAATGGGTCTTCATCTGTTTTAATTAGGATAATGCAATCAGAGGGCTGCACACGTACTCACAGAACTGGAGTTACATCATATAAATACTTGATGTAACTCCAATACACAATGCTGGTTGTGTGCATGGGCCCCTCTTTATCTCTCTGCTCGCAAATCTGGACCTGAAAACGTGTCCACGCTCTCTGGCTGAGGTCACTCTGAGTGTGATTGTCTGTGATTCCCTCACTTTAAATTGAGTGGGTGACTAGTGTGTAGTTCATAGATGTTGATCTTATGGCAATTTGTGTTTTTTTTCCTGGGAAAACACCAAATTTCACTCTTGGGTCACAAGCTGAAAACGTTTTGAAAAAGCAGGAGCAGCTCTGTGAAGATGTAATTAGACACAGCAGTGATTTGAGCTAAATGATGTTTAGCAGGTGGTATGTTTACCATGTTCACCACCTTAGTTTAGCACGCAAACATGCAAGGACTTGCTAATTAGCACTGAACACCAAGTACAGCTGAGGCTGTCGTTTGTTTGCAGGGATCACTAAAGTCAAGAATTCATCCTTTGGGGACTGTTGATATTGAAACTTCATGGCAATCCAACCAATAGCTGTTTCACCCAAAGCCAAACCTGATGGTGGCACTAAAGGAAAACTCAAGAAGATGACCGATGTCAGAGGGATTCATCCTCTGGGGACCACAAATGCTTGGACATTCCTATGCTGCTAGCACGTCAAGTTGAATTGGTCTTATTGGGCCTCAGTGGTCAAATGGGGGCTCTAATATAGGGGGTACTTTGGAGTACTACAGGGGGATATGTGAGATCTCACATGGGTTGTGACTGACCTGCTCCATGAAGATCAGCATTGCCTCTCTGTTCTTCTCCCACTCATACGCCAACTCACTCTTATGAGGGAACTTATCACATCCCAGGAACACGGACAGCTCAAAGCAGTTGGTGTGCAGGTAGCTGAAATCGTTCATACCTACAAAGGGAAAACACACAGAGAGATAAACCTTAGAGCGTGCACTGCACACACTGTCCACCAGGGTGTGTTATAAATACATGCAGACCTGTAAAGCATATGATAAACCTACTGGCCTCTACTTACTTCCTGTGATTGGCTTCCACTTGGCGCGGTTGACGAGGCCGTGCCCCCCTGTGGGTCCGCCTCCGTGGCAGGAGCCTTGGTAGTTGTGTGTCATGGTCAGGTGTGTGGAGGCGTAGGACACAGCCAACCACCTGAACAGGGACTCATCTGCGATCACCCGAGGTTCATCTTCGGGCTCAGCATACTGGTAGCCAGCACTTCTCCCTCTGTCGTCCTCTTCCTCCTCTCTGTGGCCATAACCTTGGTCGTAACCGTGACCTTGGTCGTAACCGTGACCTTGGTCATAACCGTGACCTTGGTCATAACCGTGACCTTGGTCGTAGCCTTGGTGGTAGCCTTGGCCGTGGTCATAGCCTTGCCTGTGGTCGTAGCTTTGGCCGTGGTCGTAGCCTTGCCTGTGGTCGTAACCTTGCCTGTGGTCGTAGCCTTGCCTGTGGTCATAGCCTTGCCTGTGGTCATAGCCCTGGCCGTGGTCGTAGCCTTGCCTGCGGTCATAGCTTTGGCCGTGGTCGTAGCCTTGGCCCCTCCACTCCTCCTCTGGCTCTGCGTATCCCCTTCCTCTCCAGTCTTCCTCAGGCTCCTCCTGGTAACCCCTACCCCACTCTGTAACGTCAAAACCTTCGTCTTCATACCTGTAATGAAAGCAAAAGAGGTTCTCAGAGAGATATGCAGGAGAACAGTGGAGGAAAATGAGAGTTTGGGTATGTGAGTGAGCACAGAGGCAAAAGGAGAGGACAAGTCTTACTGTCTCTTCTTGCGGCTGTGGCGTTTCTGGCTCTCGGCAGGCTTGTTGAGACGCAGGCTGTCATAAGGATAGGCCACAATTGACTCCCCACCCTGGAAGTTCGCACCCAACACAAATGGATGGCTTTTCATCCAGGAGATTATGGCCCTGGTTTCCACAGCAATCTGGATCACACGAACAATGGAGAAAAAAGTGTTTTCTGAGCAGACCACAAGTCTGTTTAAGTCTTTTACATCCATTTTATAGTAAAAAAACACACTGTCATCAGCATTTATGATTAGCTCCTTACCGAGGTGTTGTACTGAAAGTCCTCCGGTATTTGTACGTGGTGATTGGGGAAGATCTTTGGCACCAAGCCTTTATCTTCAGCATCCCACAGGATACTATTCAGGTCTGGGAAGTTCTGGAAGATGTCAAAGCCGTCTGCAGTGAAATGTCCTGTGGTCCACGTACTCACCTCTGATCCCTGCAGGGGAGGATTTGAGAATAATTGACAAATGGAGCCGAGACCCCAGACCACCAACAGAGCATGATTCGCATTTCCTGTTTGTTTTTCTCTTTTCTTTGGTTTGCCAGTTAAGTAGAAACACGTGATTTTAATGATCAAAATCTACTAACCGCCTCAAAAGCTTCCTCGTGTCCGTCAGGGTTCAGAGATGGCACCAGGTGGATGCGTATTCCCTCGACCAGCTGCTGGGCTCTGGGGTTTCTGTCTTTGTACTCTTTGCACAGGTACTGCATAAGTAGCAGGATCATCTCCCGACCCACTGCCTCGTTTCCGTGGAGACCGGCCGTGAAGCGCAACTCTGGCTCGCCTGCGACGACAACCAGACAAGACAAGACTGTAGTTATTAGTCCCCCAACCATAATCTGCCGACTTCCACCTGGTGTTTATTAAGATTTACAGGAATCATCGGTGGTGCCATCGAGACCCACCAGCCCTCAGCTTCAGACTGTTAGAAAGACAGACTGCTAGTTTGCATTCACTTTAATTAAAATGAAGAGCTGTCTGTCTGTTTCATGGTCGTATGAACACCTTCCCACCTATTTCATGCTCTGTGGGGTTGCCAGAGATGACCATGGCCATGATCTCCAGTCCCTTGGAGCTGCGTCCCAGGCTGTAGATGTTGGTGATGTTTGGACACTCCTCGTTCACCGACTTCATAAGCTGAACACATGAGAAGAAGGAAACAGCGTGTGAAGTAGTGTGCATCATATTTATGCATTATTTATAAAACAACTGATGGAAACTGTTCAAATCGTGAACATCGGACCAGGGATACTCACTGCAATCATCTCTGAGTAGCTGTGATGTTTGAACTTCAAGTAGTCTACTGGTGTCACTTCATTTTGCCTGTACTGAGCGTCAACAGCATCTGTGGAACAAAAAACACGATTAGTTTTGCGTGTCTTGCGTTTTGTTGTGTGTGCATGTGTTAAGTGCATCCATGTGTTTGAGGCTCACCAGGCACGGGGCAGCCGAGGACCTCCAGCCGCATACACAGAGTGCCGTTCCAGCTCTGAGGGATGATTCGGATGTAGCGGGCCAGCACGGGCTCTGCCAGCTGATTCATGACCGGAACATCCTTATCATTGCTTCCAAAGAACAACTGGACAAGAGAGGCAGGAAAGTGAGTCAGGGTTTGAGTCAGACGTGGTGCCCAGAGGAGGTGATTTCAGCTAAATTTACCCAGTCAGCGTATCCATCGTGGATGGTGGTCCACTCTCTACTGTCATTGCTGAAAGCCAGGAAGTACGATGTGACAAAGTCGCTCCTGAAACAAGACAAGACGTGAGCAAAGTGTTGAGTTTGGAAACAGAGAAAGCAGCGCACTCGTCTGTGTGTTTGTGTCATACTCGTTGTAGGAGTCTCGTCCTTGCGTTATGACTCCCGTGAACTCCGTCTCCCTGCGAGCGTCTATCTCAAACCAATGGATCCTGTCCTCTGAGTTGGCACACCACGCACCGCCTCTCATGTCGTCTTCATCATCGGTGCCCTGGGAACCGCAGAGGCCAGAATATCAGCTAATCATGCACTGACATGGCAGTGATTTAAAACAGATGCATGTTGGATTTAATGTCTTCTAGTGGTGATTGCGAGCCCCTTGTTTCAGAGCATCTTTGGATTTAAAAAGTTCATTCTAAGGTAACAAAAAGATTCTTATTCTCAGATGATTATGCATGAATATAAACACAGTTGTGAATATAATATTCTGCAAACAGAACCCACTAAATCTGACACACCAACCCCTTAACTCTGCACATACACCATAGATGCCGTGATAACCTTTGGAGTTTATTGTTCAAAGCAGCTTTTGACTTAGAAAGCAGAAACAATTTGAAGATTTATCAGCTGATTTAATTGCGTAGCTGCTGAAAAGATTCAGACTATAAACACTGCCGAACATAAACTGCCAAAAGCAGCTAATGGAGACGACAGACTCAGCAATAACAGTATTTTTCCAACACGTGTCTGGTAGCTAGTGTTTATTCCAAGGCTTGGAAGTATGTAAGTGATAGCTGTAGCGTATGTAAGCTTTCAGACCACAGCAGTCCTACTCTGATTGTTGTGTACCTGCATGTTGAGGCGCGCCCGCTGAGGCGCAAATCTATACTGGGACATGGAAGAGGCTGAAAGCTGGTCTGACTCGATCTTATGGGACTCCATCCCCAGGGGAGGACACTCTGCCACGTACACAGAAACACAACACAGACCATCAGATGATATGTTAAATGTATTAGAGAAGCTTGAGCAATGTTTTCCAGCTTTAAACAAGTTGACGACTTACCCTTTGGCTCTTTGTAGACACGTGGTCTGTTTTTGGCCCGTTCCTCTGCCTCCTTCAGCTTCTGCGCTCTCTCTGGCAGAGGTCAGGAAAACATTATTAATGCCAAATAAATTGTGCTGTCTTGGCTGGATATTTTCTCTCTTTTACTCTGCCCAGAAATGATGTAGGAACTCATCATTATTTTGCAAATTTTATATGCCAAAAAAAAAAAAAACCCCAAGAGAACCTGGAAGGCTGGAGTGCAGTGTAAAAAAAAAACAACCCAGATGTTGTGATTTCCAAGTGTGCTCTGATCAAACTGAGATCATCCCGGCCCAGAGAGATTACCATTGAAGAAGAAGACTGCTGTATCCCATCTATCATTATCATTATTCATATTGTGAGACCCTGAACCGCATGGCACACTGACACACTGTAGTTTATTGCTGATAGTATGGATGCCGTAAGTCTTGACTGACAGTGTTAATGTAAAACTTGTTGTAAGCTCCACCAGTGGACAAACACATGCACCCATTAACACACACTGATGTGTGTAGGTGCATGCACACACATCTGCGCTTGTGTGTCGGCGTCACGGATGAGTGCTTCGAGACTCGAGAAATGCTTTTTCACCTTAAACCCAGATAGCAGTGAAGCGTCCACGCAGGAAATGCCCTATTGACACCAGTCCTGACAGTGTTATATATCATCGCCTCCGTGCTCGCCTCAACCGCCAGCTGACCCCACAGTCAGCAAGACACGTGGCGGGAAAGAGCCGAATGTGACGTGAATACACATTACAACATCCCCTGCCAACTAATTCTCCCTTGTTCTGTCTTTTTCTTATCACTCCCCTTCCTCCTCACATCTCTAAAGAGATTTACTGAACTTTTTTTTCTTTTCTTTTTCCGGATTATCTCCATTTCGCTTTGGAAGGATGAACTCTTGTCCCTGCCGTGCAAGTTAAAGCAGGCAACCAAAAGGGCCCGCTGACATTAGCGTGGTGGGAAATCACATCTGCATTCTCTTATAACAGAAAGGTGATCCATCTTAGACCTGTTATGTGTTAGTACTTTTGAACTTAGGTCACAGGCCATGCTGTATGCCGCCGTATGTAGTTTAACATGATTGTGCAGAGTGATGTTATGTAAGAAAAAAGGATCCACATCTGGGTTTTCTTACCTTTCTCCAGCCTCTCTCTTTCTTTAGCCGCTCTCTCCTTCTCCTTCTCCATCCATTTATCGTCTGTCTCGTCTTCTTTCCTCCCTGTAAAAAAACAATATAATCAAGAATGATTTTATAGAAACACCTATAAACACACAAGCCTCATGTGCAAGCCATTAGGAACAATAAAAAAGGTCACACAGGATCAGTAAGAAATCTGGAAAGCTGTTGACCTGTTTATCCCCTTTCCCGCCTGCTTCATTGGCAGGAAGTCACTGAAGCTTAACCAATCTAATAAAAAACATTTGTGTATGGATATGTTTCAGCTGTTTGTGTGGTTGTGCACATACTTCCATATTCGTCGTAATCATCATACCACGTCCCCTCAAACGGAGGAGTGGTTGTGGGCTCCTCTGCGTAAAAAAAAACAAAAAAACATCAAGTTCAATCACTCAAAGGCGCAGCTACATAAAAGTGAGATTTTACGAGATATCATGGTTTAATCTGCAGTTTTACAGGTTAGTACAGCCCTGACTTATTCAACCACAACAACTGCTCCCTATTTGGATGCCACCGTGACGCCTAGCGTGCAATTAAGCCGTTAAATCTTTTAATTCACATTTACGAGAATCATAACAGAGTGGTGATCTGATGACAGGGCCTTTTTTTCTTTAATCCATAACAAAACTGAGGAATGTTTTGTTGACTCTGTGGAACCAAGCAAACCCACCCACTCCTGTTTGAAAAAGTAGGGCAGGTTAGATCACAGACTGGCTATAATGTTATTCCCATGTGTTGAATTCTGCTCCCGGCTTAAAGGCACAGATGGAACGGACATTTTATCTGAATCAAAAGCCTAGAGAGATTTCTTACCAGCTAACTGTTTGATAATTGATTGACTGATGTTCGTTGAATTTGTGCTGTTACCTGGGAGGGTTTCTACTTTAATTTCAGGGCTGACCTCTTTACCGTCAGGGAATGGAAGATTGTCTGGCTCCTCGACTGCAAGAGTGGAAAAATAGGACAATAAAAAAGATTTAGAAGGTCAAACAGAGGGATTATTAGTGTCAGAAGCAGACTGAGAAACAGACTGAAGAGACAGAAAAGGCCGAATGTGAGGGAATTACTGGAAACATTGGAAGACCAGAGGTATGGTACAGTGTGCTGGAAACACAGAGTAATGAGAACATGTCGGCCCGGTCCAGAGTGTCACAGAACCACACGACGACACACTGTTTCCTACATCTGATGCTGCGGAAAAACTAGTTCAGTCATCGCTGACTTCAGGTGGACGGAGGCTGGAAGAGATATCAATGATGATGATTCAAAAAGTTTTCAGCATGAAGTCTGTGAATTAGACCATGGAGGGTAAGAGTAGAACGATGTGTTTAGCCTACCAGGGGGCTGAATGGATGTGGATGAATGTTCTTATGTTACAAATTGAAATGACAGTTTATAATCTGAAGATGTTTGGACATAAAAATAATATTTAAACAATTCAGTCTGTTGCTTCAACAACAACGAGTGAGTCATGATAACTTAAAATCTTTAGCTGTGATTCATTACAAAGTTAGAAGAGTTCTGCTGACTCATGTTCTTTAGTTGCGGAGCCCTTTTATAGCAACCGATGAGTTGACTGAAAATCCACCGAACACAAGTTGTCGTTAGCTTGTTGTTTCTAATTTAAGGAAAGTTATGTGTCTGCGTCTCAGAAAAACAAAGTCATCCACGGTGGAGATCCACTTAAACTACTACCCACACTTTTTTTCTTTAAAACACACTTCAGCCACATATTTCAAACCAGCATCTATGTTTGGCTGTGGCTGTTAGCAGCACAGTAAAAGCAGCAGTGATGTGGTAGTGTGGCGCATGTCGGGATCAAACCTGAAACCGCTGGTGAAAATGTGTGTAGTCAAATCTTGGGAATATGAAAAACTATTTTTTTGTTTAGCTTAATTGGTCTAATTTTGAATTATCCGAACAAAAAACTATCACTTGACAGAACTTGCAATTTTAAGTTTATACAAACTTGGGCTGAGGTTCAAAGGCAATCCCACCCAACCATGTTTTGATTGTTTTTTTTTAACAGTTGAATTTGGGTGGAGTTAGATATTAATTGTGATTGGGTGCTAGCTGTGACTGTTGAGCTTTGGGCCACCAGAGGAGGTTTTCAGGCCCAGGGAATCGGGGACCCAGCAGGATATACAAGTGAGAATGTTGGTGGAAACCAATCGGGAGCTGGATGGACGGAAGCAAAGCCATCTGTCCATCAGGAAACTCCATGAATCACAGAGGGTTGAGGCAGAGCAGCTGTTGGACGTCCACCAGAAAACATTTTCTCCATAAAATATGATTTACCTAAATCTTGAATTTAATCAAATTCAGTGCCCCACCTCACTTAAAAGAGTTATAATAAGTTGTGTTTTTGTAAAATAAGTGACGAGTTGCATGGTTAACTGAGTTGACTGAGGAACCCAAGTCTAAACCAATCAATGCTCAACCCCACCCCTTCAGTGGGTGTAATTAAACATTCAACGTTGAACCCTGCCCCAATCTGCAGGCTGCAATCAAGTAAAGTTAATGATTCCTACTCATCATCTCGTATCATTCATGTTTGACAAACTGTCCCCCCCACAAACATCCTCAATCAAATCGAAGCAAGGAGATGAGTCAGACATACATGTGGCATCCCAGTAATCGGTGTCATCTGTCCCAGCCTTGCCATCAACCTCAGGGGCAGAGGGCGTCGGGTCCACCTCTTTCCAGTAGCTGTCATAGTTGTCAGTGACAGGAGCATATGGTTCTGTCTCATCTGGTGTCCAGTAGTCTTCATAGTGAGGCGTTTTGGTGGTCACCTCTTTCTCATCTGGTTTCCAGTAGTCTTCATAGAGAGGCGTTTTGGTGGTCACCTCTTTCTCATCTGGTTTCCAGTAATCAACGTAGGCGTCAGGCGTTGGACTGGACGGGACAGCCTCTTCTGGTTGCCAGAAGTCTTCATAGTTTTCTGGTTCTGGAACAACTGGGTCTTCCTCCTCTGGCTTCCAGTAGTCATATGGAAGATCGGTGATTGGAGTCTCTGGCTGAGGCTGGGACGGTGTGGGTTCCCCCTCCCAGTAGTCATCCTCCGGTTTCCAGTAATCTCCGTCTGACAAGAGAAACAGATGGAAAGGTAGTCTCAGATGTCTAGACAAAAACATGTATCATATTTACATATATTTCCTGAGGGGAGGGCGGGGGAAGGTGTTTTCACTACCAAAAGTTGTTTTGTTGTTTGCCATACATTTATAAATTGCAAAACTTCTAATCTTCTAATCTGCCAACCAGAAATATCGTCATTGCAATTCCTTGCATCCTTCTTCCCTGTCAAAATATAGGGACTACATGACCCACAATGCAACTTGACCACCAAAAGCTGCTGGCCTTCAAGCAGAGATGGCAAGCCGGGTAAAGAGGTCTGGTAACAATTTCTTTTTCGAACTCCTCACAACCAGATTTTTTTGATTTTCAAACTTGTAGTCTCCAACCCCAACAAATTCTCAATGCTTTTTTTTTCTTTTTTAGTTGTACCAACCCATTACTATATTTTGAGACATTAGGTGGGAGGTGTTGCAGATGTTGAGACTGAAATATAAGATTCGCCCCCTCCCCTTTCCGTCCAAGTGTGTGTGTCACTCACCACCATCAGGATAGGGGTAGTCTGTGTAAGGTTCAGTGGGTGGTTCAGTCGGGCTCGCTAGAGGCAGCAGAAAGACACAAGGTCAACAACATTCATTCAAGTTCAAGTCATTCAAGTTCAAACATGGCTCACGGCTCCGTCCTGCCCTCACGTGTTGTGGTTGGCGGTAGAGTTGTGGTCGGCGGTAGAGTTGTGGTCGTCTGCTTGTCCTTCTTCTTGCCCTTCTTGTCGGTTTTGGGCTTTTTGGTGGCGTTTGGGTCTTTGTTCTTCTTCTTGTCCTTCTTCTTCTTCTTGCCTTCTTCTGGCGCTCTCCTCACCCTGCCCAACACACCTGGAGAGACGATGAAAACGGGAAATGAAAGAGGTTTTTCCATGCATATACATGCATAAATATTAAAGTATTTTCTCAAATCTATCCCGTATTCAACCCTCTCTCCAGCTCTTATTAATCAATGATCAATGATCATAATGAGGTTAAATTCAAAACATATGTATTCCTGGTTCTTGTTTTTGTTTGTAACATTTATGAATCAATGTGAGACTTAAATTATGCAATTATTTCTTTCCTGCGATGTCAAAACTCAATGCTGCCAGGGAAAATCCAGACAGCCAGATGCATTTCAGTGGTTGCTTGAGGTCCATCAGTATTTCCTTCTGAGGTTGTCTGAAGTTCTGAGACTCTTTCATGGAAAACACTTCTCTCTCTTTCCATTAGCTGTGCTCCATTAACCACAATTCAGTTTTAATGACACTAAATCCGTCCAAATACTCAATAAATATATCACAATCACCTCAACAACATGTGACCCCTAAAGCATAAACCCCCCTTTAGTTGGGACTCATTAAAAAGTTTGATTGGACTGACATGTATCACATTTAAAGCTTTGTTAGAAAGCTCCAGAAAAGAGGTTTATCGCAAATATCCTTTCTGTCAGCGTGACTGTGCACCAGAGTCAGCATGAATCACGCAGGGTAACAGCAACAGAGGCAGTGGAAAAGGTCAGCGTCATAAAAAAAATCTGCCAGCAAGATGCTTGACTCAGTGTCTTCTTCTCTAGCTGTGAGCCAAAGAATTTCTATGAAGAATTAGTAGTAGACAGGTGAGGACATGGACTTTTTCATGCCTGTCAGTGACTGAACGGTTGTGTCTGTGTTTGCTCTACCATGTCATGTTGGAGATCTGACCGTACCTGAACAGCTTTGACTGCATAACATATCTGTATTTTTTAGAGTTA
This sequence comes from Larimichthys crocea, assembly GCF_000972845.2. NCBI lineage: Eukaryota > Metazoa > Chordata > Actinopteri > Sciaenidae > Larimichthys > Larimichthys crocea. Next base: position 3,320,415 of record NC_040013.1, read on the forward strand.
AGATAAAAGTTTTCTCCACTCACCTGCCTCCTCTGTGTCTCTTTGTGGGTGTGCGTCCACTGCAAGTCCATGATCACTTTCTGGGTCATCCAGGGACTCGTCTTGCAGCTCATCCCCTGCCTGCCTCTCCCCTTCAGTCTGCCGGAGAGAAATTATCCCCCCTGCACTCTCCCCTCCTCTGGGGATCAGCAGGAAGCACAGGGCCAGCAGAGCCACAGACACAACCACAGCCTGGCTTTTCATACCTGCTGTTCTTCCAACTGCAGAATCCTTTGGTTTGGAGTTTTCAACTTCTCTCTCTCTGCCGTCCAATGCTCAATCCAACTTTTCCAACGTCTCTCCACCAGAAGAATTATCTTTTCTTTTTTTTTTCACCCTTTCTTCCCCCCCCCACCCGTGTCCCTTGCAATGTGATCCACACTTTTTTACTCCAGCAGGGAAACTTCTGCAGCTCCACACCGTACCCACAGCCACAGTGTCAAGCAGGCTGAGACTGGGCTAGACAGAGATGGAGTGGGAGGGGGGTAGGGATAGGCAGGGAGGGAAGGGAGGTGGGTTATATAGAGAGAGACAGAGAGAGAGAGAGATACAGAGTAAAGCAGCAATCCAGTCAAATGAATAGACCGGTTCCCTAATTGCCCTGCAGCTATGGTCAGCTGAAAAAACAGCGTAAGGCCACAGGATCCCCCTCACCTGGCTGACGAGTCAGAACAGGTGCAGGGCTCAGACAGGAGATGTCGGGGGGTGGATGAGGGAGGGCAGGTGAGGCCTCAGACTGCAGGGCTTGCACCTCCTGGGCGAGAGAAATAAGCCAGCTCCTTTTCGTCTGCGTCTCGTCTCCGTCGAATTCCTCGGTGGAGAGCTCCTTTTTTTTTTACTTCGCCCTGCAGACTTCATCCACAGAGCAGAACAGCAGGAGAGAAGAGTGACTCCTCAAGACACTGAATTCCACAACAAGAGGAGGAGGAGAAAAAGGGGGAGGAAAAGGGATTTTGTGTGTGTGTGTGTTAACAAAACCAAACACCACTTATCATCAGGGGGAGGAATTCAAAGAAAATGAAAACAGGCAGGAGTAGAACATAAATTCTTTTTCAGTCCAGGCCTTGTTTTGGTTGGGAATGGACCTTTGCTTTCCATCTCGCCTCGTCGTGCTCTGTCACTCTTTCCTCAGTGTGTTGCGAAGCTCGCTTTCTGCTTTCTGGAGAAAAAGTTATGGTAGTCAAGGGGGCCGTGGTGAAGCGCACACACACACAGGACAGGACGGCAGAATTGTTTGAGCAGATGACAGAATTCTAACCTTTTAAGATTTGGTGTTTTCTTTGCCATTACCCCAGCCTCCTTCCTCCACCTCCTCCTCCTGAGTTCACTGTTTGGAGAGCCTGTCAAGGCCTTCAAATGCTGGGTGTTTCGTTTATTTTGCCACCAGTCTAGTCAAAGCACATCCTCTACTCCTCCTTGGTAATTCAGAGATGTTTATTCTCAGCGAGGAATATGACAGATCCCTCTTAAACCTGAGATGCAACTCCACATGAAGGGATAAAAGAAATGACAACATTTTTAATAGGAAACATCCAAATTCTCAACATAGTCAGACTAAAAAGGTGTCATGCTGCCCACATTTGCAGACATTCCTAGAAAATGTGATGACCTCAGCTCAAGTTTTTTGCTCCAGTCTTTCAAAAAAAGGCTCCGCTGTCACCGTCTTCCATGAGAGGAGGTTTATTATCCAGAAATGCTAGTGTAATCAAAACACTGTCCAGCCCTCTGAAGTCCTCTTAAGTCCCACTCAGACTGTTTTAAGAATGATTTCCCCTGAATGGGTTTCAAACTTAGCGAATTTTCAGACATGCACGGAAGGAGCATAAAAATGCATGCAAACACCCACGCCTGCTGAAATAATTCAGTTCATACACTCTCAGATAAAACACAAAGTAAAATAATAGGGGATTTGTTTTTAAGAAAACTATATTGCAACCATATCTACAGAGGATATGACTAAGGCTGCGAGGAATGCAGCAGATAGTTCAGACTACAGTAAGGTCAAGCAGAGCCCTTTTCAAATGGCAACGATACCGACACACGCAGGGGAGCTAACTGGAAAATACTTTTTTGAGAGAAATCTGCGTGCGGCCAAATGAAAGCATGGAAAACAACATGTGAATCACTTCAGTTACTCACTCTTAAGACATGGATTAGAAGTAAACCAGAGCAGCTACTTCCGGATAAAAACTAGGAGGAACTACTTCATGTCCTCTAATACTATAAGGGTTTGAGGTACTTTACTTGAGTATTTCTGTTTCAGGCCATTCATACTTACAAATATACTTATTCTTCGTTTAGTTCACTTAAACTACCCACTATACTATACACATTAAAGTGAGGCTATGTAACTTAACTTAAAGGTGCAGTGTGCAGGATTTAGAGGCATCTGGTGGTGAAGTTGCAGACTGCAACCAATTGAATACCACTCACCTCATCCTCCTGTTCCAAGCATAAAAGGAGAAACTACTGTAGCCGTGACACAAAAAGTTTGTCCTTTTTCAGGCTCATTGTAAGGTAAAAAAAAACAAAATTATTCTTATTTTCAGGTTAATATACACAAATGAAAACATAGTTATGCTTAGTATATTCCATTTCTGCCGTAATATCCCCATAAATGTTCCACACAGGACATTTTAAGAATAAATAACACATTATATCATTGCTCAATTCAGTATACTGAACTTTGCCACTGTGCACAGCATGATTTGTTCTAGTGTGGCCATGAGCCTACAGAATGGTTTTAAAGTTATACTATCTTTTGCAGAACAACTGGTAAATCCTGAAACATGGTGTATAACACACTTTAAGGTAAACTCAATGCAGAAAAATTATATCTGTTAGTGTTATATTCTTATTACTGCCCATATTTTATATATTTCTTTGGATTATTATGAAGTATATGTGCGCTAGTAGCATTTTACTGTTGTAGTTGGTTGAGAATAAGCTAAGTTTAGTTACTTATAACTGGTATAGCAGAATATTTTATAGTGATTTATAATTAAGTAGTGTCTGTGTCTGTCTCTTTCAGGGTTATGCCTAGTCAGGCATGGTATTGGATGAAGATGCAGTCACATCTCCCTTTACTGAAAACTCTCTCTCTCTCTCATTGTCATTTTATCATTCATTGTAATTGTACAATATGTTTATGTTGATTTGTTCTGTACACGTGACATCTATTGCACGTCTGTCCGTCCTGGGAGAGGGATCCCTCCTCTGTGGCTCTTCCTGAGGTTTCTTTCACCTTTTTTCCCTGTTAAAGGTTTTTTGTGGGCAAGTTTTTCCTCACTCGAACCGAGGGTCTAAGGACAGAGGGTGTCACTGTACAGATTGTAAAGCCCTCAGAGGAAAATGTACTTTGTGACTTTGGGCTATACAAATAAAATCTGACATTTTGCTGATATAAACATGCATTTTGTGTTTTTACCGCTCGGTGCTGCCACTCAGGTGTCTGAAAACTTCTTCCACCATTGTACACAAGAACGGGAGTGTACTCCCAAACACAATGAAATAAACACTGACCTTTTCTGTCACTCACATGGTGATTACTACTCAGACAGTATACGAGCGTGAGCGGTGGCAAGAAGCTCAGAACAGACACCATGAATAAAACAGCGACCGTGAACACTTGAGGGGCCTTAAATTCGCTTATATATGACAACCGGTCACACTTAGCACTTAACACACACAGTTTATTTGCAACACAGACAGCAGAAACAAGCACACGTTACAGACTCGGGATTGTTAATGGATCTGTGGGCGTTGGTAAATCCCTATAGGTCAAACTCAGCCAAGCGGTATACATTAAGTTCAGGGTCTGTGCACACAGACTTAAGCTGAGCGTCAGCATCTACTGAGCAGGAAACAATGACATCAGAGAGAGAAAGAGGGAGAGAGAGAGGAAGAGAGTTGGGGGAGGGAAGGCGGGAGAGAGAGGGAGTGAGAGAAAAATGCTGTATTCCAGCAGGCTCACTAGGTACAAATGGAAACAGTTTTATAAACCTCCATCCTGCTTTTCTCTTCATTCTCACTGGGCATGTGGACACCTAAACACTCCTGCAGGATATCTGACACATAACGGATGTCTGTATATTAGATTATTAACCCTTTAATGGACTCCTGAGTGATGCGTCTCTTTATTTGTCCGCTGCTTTGCACTGAAACCACCATGAACGCGTATAGACAGGATGGAAAATTATTAGCAGATTTAAAAATAAGGGTTGTTGAACTGCGATTTCGACTCGGATTAATGATAAAAAAAAGGTTGGCTGAAGTATTTTTCCATGCTATGTGTGCTGTGATTCAGCAGGTCCACCACAGCCCAGTCATCTGGCAGTGTGGGACTGGAGCCACGAGTCTGATTAGGCACAGATGTAGAAGCATGCAGCAGCACCAAGATTCCTTTGGAAGCATCCCAACTCTATTGACCAGGACCAAAAAATCCTCTCTGTCTCTGATCAGTTGCAAATATTTCAACTTTGTCCTGCAGCGGCGGCAAAACACAAGGGAAGCAAATTTACTAGAGTTTATGTTTGATAGGTATTCAGTGACGTCTGAGTAATTTGTTTCCCCAAAGAGATAAAGTGCAGACTGAAGGGCCTTGGACTTCAGATGAGACTTTCAAGAGCGTCTACGCAGCCTGCCAATATCTGTGCGCTCCGCCCTAATCATGAAGCACCAGAGGAACTTAAGAGGTTCACTTAAAACTAAACAACCAAAGAGAGAATAAACAAGGATTGGGGTTTTTAAATTTCACAGGAGTTGGAGGTTTTGAAACATTTCAACATTTCTCAGCTCATTAGATGAGATTCAACAACTCAAACTGTTTCACAATAGATTTGGGATGTTACACCACTGTGGTGAAGGTTTTGTTTAGGTTTTGTATAGTAGGTTACACTGATTTGAAGGCACGGACAAATAGTTGTTTCACAGAAGTCAAACTTGTGCATAATGCAGCACCTGTGTTATGTGCCATTAAAGCTTTGGTCCTTTCAGCTGCGGATCTGTCGAAGTGTGCACTCTAGTGGCTGAATTACAGAACAGAGACAGAAAAAGCTGAAGCACCGTTATCAACGTAGCTGCACCTCCAACTTTTTGAGTGCTCAAAAATGTCAGTATGCATACAGAGTTAATCCCCACCACAGTGAACTGCACGATAAAACGGGACGAGCTACTCACAGCTGAAAAAAGGTAACAGACGTTGATTAATAGATTAGCTGAAGTGGAAAATATTTGTCTGTTTCCTCTCATTCTTTGGATGAGACTAAAGTCTAGACTATTATTCTAACAGATTAATTGATCAGTCAAGTAATGAGTAGTGATGGAAAAGCTCCAGGAAAGTCTCGAGTCGGGAGTTATAACCGATGTTTTTTATCATTTGCTGTCTTGAAAAGGATCCATCAACTTTTTTCTGTTCTGTTCTGTTCAACTGTTTGGGTCCAATAAATTGTCATCATCAAATGTTTTGTTTTGTCCAAAGATATTCAGTTTGCTGTCAAAGAGGAACTGAAGAGAGAAAGAGAGAAAATATTCACATTTAAGAAAGAAATCAAAGAATTTCGACATTTTTATCTTTTAAAAAAAATACTCAAAACGAATCAATTATCAAAAAAAGTTGACCTAATTGAATTGCAGCTCCAAAGCATTGATCTGTTGGAGGAATATATTAGTAAAGTGTGTATGTGTAGTGAATTTGGGACAAAGCACATGCCAGTACAATTATTGGTTGGATTCAACACAAAGTGACAAAAGCTGAAGTAGATTTTAAACAGCATTTATTTAGCTTTCTCCATACAATACATTTAATGTACAACAGCACATACTGTATTCTGAAATAACTCTCAGTATAAAATAGGGCTTCTACAATCAAGGTACAGTCATAAAATGCTCTGAGGGACATGACGACGACGGCGACAGTAAAACACCTTCATATAAAGCGCAGGATCTTGAGAGAAGTGATTGTAATTTGCCGAACCTGCTGCTGCTGCAAGGAGCAGAACTTCACACCGCACCTCTCAGAGCATCCGACATCCTGCAAGAACCCGTTTTTTTATGTTTTTGTTTTTTTTTTTAAATATATTTTTGTCTCGTTTTTTTTTCTTTTCTCTTGGTTCTGGTTTCACAACTGAGGAGATTCCAAACGATGATCAACGCATAAGAATATGATCTATTACAACGGCTGAAAATATAACTTTTGGTAATATGAGAGGATAAATCAGGCCTTGTTTGGATACTGAATATATACCAAGGTCAAAGCATACACCGTATTATGACTGCTAATCAAGCCTATATCTTTACAATCATATATTGAACTGTTTGTTTGTGACCGTAGCTGTAAAGACTGGATTGTTTCGGAGTGTTTTCCCGGACATCAAACACTTAAACACAGCAAAAGTATACTGTACTATCACTGAAGCCACAAGAAAACCAGCTTATTTCAAACATGGTAAACATCAGCCAATTATAGATTGATTTTTTTTTCAAACAAAGGACTTCTTTTTATTATCTGCAGATGTGCATCAGAGCGTGTGTGGGCCTATATAGTGTCTATAAATGTGTCTTTAAATAGAATACACGTAACATTGACCAGCTTTTGTGTTAGTTTGCTATTACGTAGTGTTTCAGGTGTTGAATATACATTATATAACATGTCCAATTGGTATGAGAGAGAAGGCCTAGGTACGAGGAAACATAAAAAGATAAAGAGTCTGACTGAGAGGCCAAACAAACGTCAGGAGAGAGAAAAGGAGAGATTTGTCTCAAGTCTTGAGGTAAGCAATGTGTTTCAGTATAATGCCCTACAGACAATCATACAGTTACAATCATTAATTCTCTATATACAAACTTCCTGATTTACATACACTGTACTGCTCCTCAGTTTAAAATTTAATAAAACTAAATGTGAGATCATATCTGTGGTGCACTTGTTTTTCTTTCTTTTCTTTTCTTTTTTTTTTTAGAGCGAGGAGGGGGAATCGGACTCCACGAAGCCTGTTTTCATGAGGTGGGCGACGACGATGGCAAAACGTTTATGGCTATTGAAGATGGCCTCTTTCCTCTTGCATACGTCACACATACTATCAAATATCTACAACAGTGCAAAGATTTTTTTCCTGTTCGATCAACAACACTCGCAAACGATTAGGCTAAACTACATCAGCTCGTTTTTTTGTTTTTTTTTGAAGGTGGAGAAAACAGAAACAGAAAATATACATGCCTGTGTGTGTTTTTATGTATATATCCATTAGGCCTGCATGTTTTAGGGGTTTACTGCGTCACGTGGATGGAGGAAGTCTACTGTGGCACGGTGGCTCGGATGAAAGAAAGAAAATAAAAAGGAAGCGAGGACCAACCAGCGCTCTAACCCCAACATGGCTCCACTGGATGTAGGCACCTTTTTTTTGTTTTTTTGTTTACTGTTACCTTCTTAGAAGACAAGGTCGAGCTCAATAACAAGTCGAGCCTATCCCACATCTCTCCGGCTGCACCACCTATAAACCTACTGAAGGAGACTTAATGCAAATAAATGTGCTATAGTAGTAACAGATTGCGCACTCGTCGACACTACGGACTGTAACTGAGACGTGACATCAACAAGCTTTTACGAAGAGGAGAAGGGGGGAGGAGGAGGAGGAGGAGGAGGCTATAGGATGCTACAGTACTAGTGCTACCTGAACATGCTACAGATTGAAGACTACGACGATGGGAGACGGTTTCACATTAGCACAAAGCAGGAACCAGCTTTGCTGAGGAGCTCTATCCATTTCCAGGCCACACGAGCCGCTGCATCCAGAACCAACGTGCTTTATTTAAAAAAAAAATAAAATAAAGAAAGAAATGAGTCCTGTCAGGATAAATCTTGTCCTCGGAAATGTTGTGTACCATTTTTAAAATGACAAAAGTACCGTCTTTGCAGCTTGATGGATCAAGTACTTAGTAAAGCTGGCTTATTGTGTGCAGAGGAAAGCACCCCATCTGTAGTCAGTTCCTGTCATACGACACACACACACACACACACACACCCATATGAACACACTCGCTTGCAACAAGCGCACAAACCCTGAAAGTTAGGAACGATTTCTATCGTCACACAGCACTATCGTTTTGATTATCGTTGAGTAAGAGCTGGGATTGCATACTGTACCATACGTCTCCTAGAGAGAGGCACCCTTCATCAATATCAGCTCATTCATCACACACACACACACACACACACACACACACTCCACTTTGAACTGATGAAACAAAAACAAAAAAATTACAATCACATGCTTTATAACGGAATGTAGAGAAAGCTCATACCAGACCTTCGACTTTAAGCCAAACACACAGACTCTGTTATGAAGTGTCTCCGTGGCTTTAACCGCGAAGATTTTTCAGACGCTGCGGCGGACTTTAAAAATCCTTCTCTCGGTCGCTCAGCCATCAGATTAATCACAAAGTTTCTGAAGTGCTTTTTATAGGTAACTGAAGTTATGACAGCTTCAGAAAAGACTAAAATAGTTTTTTTTTTTTAATTATTTAAAATATATTCCCCCATATTAAGTGGGAGCTCTGGACCTAGTCTATCAGACCCCCCCCTGACACCAACAGCTATACCTCCGCACATCTGGACTTATGCTTCTGCATCTTTCACATCTGTCACATGACATATATTTCATTCACGCCGTAATAGAGAATGCAAAGTGATCGGACCTTCAAAGCAAGCTGCATTCAAAGATGTTTGAGAACATTTCTGCTCCCCGCTCAAAAAAAAAAAAAAAAAAAAAAAAAAAAAATCACTACCCTTTTTCTCTGTGGGGGGTTTTTCAATCCGCCGCTGTCGCAGAGCTTCACTGATTATTTCCTCTCTTACCAACAAGTCAACAGAGCGTTTAACAATTCGCTGCCCTCGGCTTGCGTTGGGAGCTTGTTTGCGTGCTCGTGTGATGGGAGCTGTACCCCCCCCCCCCCCTAAACTCTGCAATGCTGACATACCCTGACTGAGAGACTCCGGGGACACAGGTGTGTATGTTCTGGACTTCTAGGCAGGTAGCGTTTAACCACAAGAATTTGGCAGCGATAAATTTGGCTACGAAAACGAAACAGAAAAGCGCAAACATTTCACTTTCTTGTTTTTTTTGTGACATCTTTTGTTTCTGACCTGCATCAGCGGTTTAAGATTCGACTGTTTAAAAAAAAAAAAAAAAAAATGTAATCATTAATTAATAATAAAAAAAAAAGCTTAATCTGATCAAAGTGCAGCACCCCAGCATCAGTGGAAGGAGTGGAAGTGTTTGAATGGGTTCAGATAGCAGGTCCTAGATCGGGGTCTGGTGGGGTTCTAGCTCTCTGAGAGTAAGCCACTCGCACATACCGTAATAGATACACTCACAACTGCTCACACACACATACACACACACACACACACACACTCACACAGAGTCTAGCTTAGATGAGTCTGGCCTCTCCCTCCATGTCTGGCGGTAGATCACACACTCCTGTGAAGTGCATCTCCTTTCCCTTGCTTCCCTGTCCCGTCCCGGCTCTGGCCCCTCTTTCCCCCAGGCTGGGAGACGGCTGTTGGGCCTGAGGGTCTGGCGACGTCCCACGGGGGATTCCACCTGTCCGCCTCTCTTTCAGGAAGACCTCTAGTCGGCGCAGCATCTGCTTGGGGTTCTTTTTGGCAAACAGCTCCACCTCTGAAGGGGAAAAAAAACACAGAGGCTGTGGGACTCACGCCGGGACGACAATCTGTGTCGAACTGTGAGTTCGGTGCACAGACCTGTGAGTCATGTTTTAAAGGAAGAGTTCAACATTTTGGAAAATACACCCAGCTGGTTAGGTTGAATTAGCTTGAGTGGTATCCATCTTCTCTTCTTAATGTCCTTTACCTTTTAGTACAAAGCCAGAGTCAGCAATGGTCTTCTGTTGGGTCTTCCACAGTTGGTACAAGTGCAGATACGTGGCAACGTAGAACTCATTCAGCACACCGACCACTTGCTGACGACGATTGCACTCCCTGTGCAAAGACAGAGAGGAAATGAAGGGATGAATGAAGAGATACTTTGACAGACAGGACAACACAAGGACCAGTGACTCACTTGGACAAGGCTTCCTCTCTGAGTACTTGCAGAGCGATGCGGGTCATGTTGATTGACATCACACTGAATGGAAAATTCTGAAGTGGAGAGAAATACACAAGGAGATTTAGGTCCACGAGGAACACTTACAAAGGCTACAAGAGGAAGTCCTAAAACATGCCAGTCTCGTAGGCGACTTTATTGATCCCTGAGGGGGAATTCGCTTTTTCGCTCTAGTTCCCTCTGCGGGGAGGACAAAGGTCAGGGTCAGCTACAAAGCAGCACGTCTGGAGTGGGGGGAGCATCAGTGTCTCTATGAAGGATTACTGAAATCTGACTCCGCAATCAGCTGTCTAATAAATAAATAAAACACATTTACTCTTTTTTTTTACCTGTCTAGGGTGTTGTGATAACTTGTAGATGTCTCTAGCCAGCGGGAGAGTCTCTGGGTCCATCACAAAGTACAGAGTATGCATCAGTCCCAGAAAACCAGTGCCACGTAGGTCAGTGGCTGGGTCTGTACCTGCAGTGCAGGAAACAGAAAACAGTGATTTTACTTTCACACAGAAGCTTCAGAACAATTTACTTCAGTTATTTAATGCATTTATTAGGAGAAACATTTAATACTGGAGGAAAAAAAAAAGTGTCTAACCCTGAAAGCCGATGTTTTCCCAGTGCGCCCCGTAGCGAGGACAGTCCAGCCTGCTGCCAATCAGCCTTTTGTAAATGGTCTGGAGGACGCGCATGTGGACTGTTTGGCTGTTGTCCACATGGCCTATAGAAAGCACACACACACACATGTAAAAGTGAAAATCAGTTACCTGGCAGGATGATTACACAAACAGGCCCAGCAAACACCAACACACACAAACACACACACTCACACTGTGCGATGGCAAAGACCAGGTCTCTCTCCTCCAGGAGTTCCCTGTGCAGCCGTGGAGGTCCAAAGAGGAAGTGTGTGATCGCGGCGAGGCCCGTCCTGCGAATGGTCGGCTGGATGTTCTTCTACAGGGCGAGAGGCGAGGACAAAGAAATCTTAACGAACTCCACTTGAATATTTCAAACTATATACTTCATCGTTCTCCTGTAGGTGCAGTTTGAGGGGGTTAACACAGGTATTTATTTGAGACAGGCACCGACTTCCTCTATCTTTTTCACAATAAAATGCTTCCAGCACTTCTACTCTGAAATCATCAAACTCAGTAAGACGAAATAATGCTTTGCTCTTTGCCCTGTGAGCCATTATAGTACAGGTACACCTGTTTCCCAGTCTTTATTTGGAAAGAGCTGCTTTTATTTGAGAGCTGGCCCTCATTGAAACACCATTTTTGGTGTGCAGCATTTCTTTACCAGCAAGTCCCCGAGGTCTGTGGTCTGGAAGTACTGCAGGGCTTCATTGAAGGAGATGATCGGGGTTGGGTTTGAGTCCTCAGTGAGAGCTGGTGGATCAAACATAAAAAGTGATTCTTTCAGAAGAGCAAATTACAAAATAAATAGATAAATAATCTTGATGCAAACAGGTGAAACAGCGGGATGTATCTGACCTGGTTGGACGTTCTCCAGAGCCTCCCACTCCTGTCTGGCCTTTTCCAACTCCACATTTTCTTCTGCACAAAAAATAAAAATTGAGGGAAGGAAGAAAACAAACTAATACTGTCACACACAAACCTCGCCACAATCACTCACAGGGGATGAGTATCTACTCAGCCAACGGGCTATGATGCGAAGGCCGACACCCATCCTGTTCATTGTCAGTCATAAATCCTTCCTAACAGACCTGCATCACATCTCAAAGTGCCGCTGAGACACTATGATTCCTCCAAGCAGGCAACCCACAGTCCTGAGGGAGGTTTTACCCTCAACTGCTGCCTGGTATCTAGGATACACTCAGAGATTCCTGAGGGAAGAGGATGTGAGACAGAGGAGAGGTCGCGTCAGAGTACGTCTGCCTTACCTGCAGGATTAGGCTGGTCCCCTCCGGCTGCCAGGGTCTGCAGAAGACCGTTCTGCTTCAGTGCTGAAATCTGGAAAATAAATCAAATAACAGATTACCTCACGTTCAACGAGAACCATGTCGGGTTCAAGTCAGATACTGAGAATTTAATGTAATTACCGGCAGGGATCTGAGTGGTGCACTGCCGTTGTTGTGGTCTTTGACATTGTGACTGATTATCAGTCCGTTCATGACCTGAGAAGAAAGAAAAGGTTCAAAGAGGAACTTTCAAAATAAAAGACTTTCCAGGAAAAAACTAAACAAATGTAAGTGGATCAATGAGGAGTGATTTTTTTAGCTGTACTCACAGGCTTATGGGTGGAGTGTCCATTGGTGATTTCCTCTAATGGTTTACATTCACGGGACAAACCATTCAGGCCCTAACAGGAGGGCAGCAACACAGAGCAGATGCTTCAGACATGTGCACAATGCAAAGAAACAGTCCTGCGCATCTTAAATGCAGAGAAAGCTGGAACCAACGACTGAGATTAAGCTGACGATCGTTTTCTTGATTAATCGATTGAATCGTTCGGTCCATGTCAGAAAATGCAGATCCCAATGTTCTCAAACGTCGACAAAGATATTTATTGCTGCCATAAAAGGACTAAAACAAAAAGAAATATTCACATTTGAGAACCTGAGATCAGAAAGAATTCTCTAATTTTTAAGAAGTTTTGGCATCCCTGAAATCTAAATCTAACTCGTGAAAAACATAAACTACTACAACCCAAATAAAACCTCAGAGATGTCTCGATTGCTTCCTCTTTAACTCGTTAAGAATTCAGTAATTTAAGGGTGTACTTCCTCTCAGGATAGCCGTCCCTGCCCTCTTACGTTGCCTCCAGCGAGGCAGGGGACATACTTATCCAACTGTTTACAGAAGAGGCAGCACACAAGGCTAGAGGCCAGGGGAGCAAGAAGTAATGTTACGGCTAGAAAACCCAGGCTGGGGATAAGGGAAATGCCCTGCCGCCATGCCAACATGCCAAGCGAGCCAGACGATTACAGCTCAAGTCAGAGCGAGAACTGTTGACCTTAGGTTAAGTTAAACACATTAGGCAGACAAATGAGATCTTTATTGTTTAACGTTAAAACAACAGCGTGGAACAGGAAGGGAACATTTATCCCCGATCGATGCGGCAACACCTACTTCCACTTTGTTGACCAACAAAAAGGAAGTGTAGCTTTCCGCTTTAATGGATTTAAGCAGCCGTAAACCCAAAACACTGGAACGAGATTAAGCGTCAGGTGAAGTAACGTTACCTCAGTGTGGGATGTGACATCAATGTCTTCTTCCATTGCATAGGAGTGTGTTGGCTGGCGAGCGTGTTCCTGATCCTGGCCTCTAGAGGCTTCTGTAGTCGTGGACTGAGACGGGCTGAGGAGCTGATGTAAGGACCACCATGGTGTCTGTAGTGCACATTTGTAGTGACTGCCTAATATCGATGCTTCTCTTCTCACATACACAGAGAACTCAGTGTCCACAGTCACCCGTATGATTTCAGAAAACCGTCGCTGGCAGAAGAAATCCACGTAGGGCGCATCTCTTTCTTGATGATTGTGTGTGTGTGTGGTGTCGATGGTTTTATTAGCTACTCCAGAGTCTAACCTTGAGTGTGTGTACACTGAGAGGAATGTGCAGGTATCAGTCTACAAGTGCTGACAGGAGGAAATGGCTATCCATCAATGCACAAGTTTCCTGGAAACCTGCCTCCTTCCTCTCCTCCACAGATCTGCTTGGCCGGTGGGTTCACTCCTCAGCCCCATCAGAGGTGCACAGAAGCTGGATGACGACATTGCTTTTCAGGGCTGGGCTCTCCCCGTCCGAGACACGTCATTACTTTGGTACTGTAGGCAAATCCCACGACGCACCTCGTCGAGGTACACAGTTTAATTTGACTTGCACCACAGCTGGGTTATGTCTTCAGCCTCACGTGAAACGGCAGCACACGTCCAAAGTAAGAAGAGCAGTTGTCCAGTGAGATGTGGGTCATGGATAGACTTCTTGTATGGTCCTGAGGAGGGGCTGTCATATGTAAACACTATCTGAAAATTAGAGCAAATAGAACGATCAAC